>NW_007730284.1:170595-175949 GCF_000696425.1 Galeopterus variegatus | reverse complement strand
GTGGCCTTGGTGTTATCAGCACCGCACTCTACCAAGTGAGCCACGGGCCGGCCTACCATATATTTCTTAGATATATAATTAATCTTACTTTTCTCAAATAAATCACTCAGTTGGTGAACAAACTCTTAAGAGGATAACATTTTTATTCCAGGAATAAATCCAAGTTTTGGAAAGCATCAAGCAAACTCTGCAATATTTTATTAGTCCTATGGATTCTTACTAAGTTGAAAAATGTACTATGCTCACAAAATAACTAAAAAACCTATAATGACACAAAAGAAGTCTAGAATATTCAAGTAATCCAGACATCTCTATGTGGTGCTACATACAGCAGGTACTGAATTTCTCAAATAGTGGTATTACACCTTAAAACCCCCATTCCACGTGGGCATATCCCCAGCAAAATAAAGGAGGTGATGAGAGCCCCTGACCCTCAGAGTGCTAGGTCTTAGGTAACTGTCTTGTAATAAACACAAACAAACATGAAGTTTCAGCTTCACTCACAAGACTGAGGTTTTTAAATAGCCTAGTTCTCCAAGCATTTGTGTCTGCCAGAGGTTTATAATACAGATATGCAGGATATGGGTTATTTCCCTAGGACCACTCTCTCTGTTTCAGTCTAGAATTTTAAGGAAGGATTTTAAGTAACGTGACATAGCAGAAACCTTCATTCCTATTCGAGGCCCAAGCCCTGCTGTAGCTTCTTTTTTAACATTTAATTTTTTTTTTTTTTTTTTGTCTTTTTTGTGACCGGCCGCACCACTGCGCTCAGCCAGTGAGCGCACCGGTCATCCCTATATAGGATCCGAACCCGCGGCGGGAGCACTGCTGCACTCCCAGCCCCGCACTCTCCCAAGTGCGCCACGGGGTCGGCCCCAACATTTAATATATATATGTATTTTTAAAAGCTTATATTACTATTTTCTTAAGGGAGAAGTTTACATTACTGATTTGAGATTTTTCTTATTTTTAATATAGGTGTTTATAAGTATAAATTTTCCTCTAAGCACTGCATGAACCCTGCATCCTATAAATTTTGATATGTTGCACTTTAATCTTTATCACAAAGTACTCTTTAATTTCCCTGTGATTTTTCTTTTTACCCATTGCTTATTCAGGAGAGTGCTGTTTAATTTCCACACATTTATGTTTTCTAAATTTCCTTCTGTTATTGTGGTCAGAAAATTAAAAAATAAAAAAAAAAGGAAAAATTTAAACAAACAAAAGACCTCATGGAAAGATTTCCATTACCTTTCAATTATATTTTTCCACAATCTTTCTGAAGTGCCCTTGTGTTTATATTCTGTTTTACTGATTTTTTATGCAATTTAGGTTGCTAAACTTATATAATTAATTTCTGTTCTTGATTTTTTTTATATTTAATTTCTGTTCTTGATTACTTTTTATTAAATAGACTTGCTGATTTGCTTAGAAATTAATTTGCCTTTGAAATGTTTATTTATCTTCATCTGTTGAAATTAATTTGATATTTGCATGCTTTTGGAAGACTTTAGAGAGCTACTTCAAATAGCTGTAGAGATTATAAAATGAAATATGTAAATTTTAATGTTTTACAACTCCAGTTTTGTGAAAATTTGAAGCCCTACTTTCTACCGAGTATTTTGTTATTTACCTGTTTTTTTTTTTTCCTTTTTTTTTTTACTGACCGGTAACGGGATCGCAACCCTCGGTGTTGCGCCCGCGCCGCACTCAGCCAGTGAGCGGGAACTGGTCACCACATGGGATCCGAACCCTCGGCGGGAGTACCGCCGCACTCCCAAGTGGCGCACTCTCCAGTGTGCCACCGGGCCGGCCCTTTACCTGTTATTTTTATGTAAATGTTATTTGAACAAATAAATGTACGTATCCTAAAAATACATAAATAAATAAATAAATAAATAAATAAATAAAAAGGAGAGGGCTATAGAAGAAACCATGGGACATGTGACTGGGAGGCTGGAAAAGATGGCTTCATCCCCTTCTCTGGCATCAATGCCTCAGGACCTCATCTAAATCACACACTGTGTTGGAATCTCCAGGATCACCCACTAATTTAATGGTTTTTCTAGGAGGACTTGCAGGGCTTAGCACAGTCCTACTCACAGCTGTGATTAATCACAGCAAAAGGATACGGAGCTCAATCCGCAAGAGGAAAAGGTGCATGGGCTGAAAGCCAGGGAAAAATCAGGCATGAGCTTCCAGAGTCCTCTCCTGGTGGAGTCACAAAGGATCCATTTAATTCCCTCAGCACTGAGTAGTGACAACATGAATGCAATACTGTCTAAAATGGGAAAGCTCCTTAGAGACTCAGTGCATGGGATTTTTATTGGGGGCTGGTCAAATAGATACCCTCTGCCCAGCAACTACCAAGATGCCAGATTCCCAGAAGGAAAGCAGAGTGCAACATAACCACACAGTGTTGCCCAGTTTGGACACAGTGAGCCCCTCTTGGCCCACTCTTTGGGAATGGAAGGAACCCTCCCCAAATTCACTTTTTCAGATGCCAACCTGGGGCCAGCCTTGTAAGAAGGCCTTTCCAAGGACAGCAGCCTTGGGCCTGCTGTGTTAACTCTTCCCTGGATCTCAGTTTCACCCTGTCCTTTCCCCTGATCTGCTGGTTTGCTATGGTAACCTTCCAGTAATACACGGGAAGCCCACTGGTCAGATGCAAACTGTGTAAGATGGTGGGTTCATGGCCTGGGGCCAACATGAGCTGCACAGCATGGTGTGAGGCCATCCCTGGAGCAGAAAAGGGTTTCACTGCTTAAGACCTGTTTTCCCAACAATGACAGTGGCTTTAAATGGCCCTCTCCAAGGGCCGGCCCGTGGCTCACTCGGGAGAGTGCGGTGCTGATAAATGGCCCTCTCCTATGAGCTCTGACTTCCCCGCTCATCTGAGCCCTCCAATTTTCCTTAAGAGACTGGATTTTTCAACACCAATTGCTTTTAAATGTGCTTCTAAAACCAGTATGTGGCATGGGTCCTGACCTATGTCTTTGCAATAAAGTCTTATTTTTAAGGAAGCAGAATGGGAAGGGACCCGTGATGCATCATCTGGACAAGATTTCCAACCACCGACCCTGTAACCATATATTCTTTGAATAAAATTACCGCAACAAAAAAAAAGTAGCGCAAACCAAGATGTTGACTGAAAAAGAGTAGGGAGTAAAGAGCAGAAGAAAGGAAAAATGTCTGAACTCACCGGGACTGTGGCAATCCTTTCTTACTGAGATCTGCCCTCACACGTTCTCCTACATGTCTGTAAATTTCCACTAAGCTGTTTATTGCTGCATCTCGAACCTAGATGTAAAAGAAGAGATCTTACAGCTGCTCTGTCATTCCCCGTCACTTCCTGCTGGGATACAACAGGCTATGCACCACCCCCATTTATCACCAATTTACTAGAACAATTGTGAAGACAATCCTTTATATATATTCGACTAGATAAAGCCATGTTTGACAGTTTTTACTCTACGGATACAATTCCAAAGCTTAAAAATTTTAGGTTCCTACCCCTATGTACATATTAAAGTCTATATCCCTCGGTTCTTTCCATTCTTTAAGATGATTTTAGGAGACTATAATTTTCAGACCATTTTTTCAAAACAGAGAAACAACAAATAAATCAATTTTACTAAAAAAACCCCAAAATTCTAGATTTAAGTCAATTAAACAAATACTTAATGAGCAACAAAAATTAGTACAGGCCACACAGAGCCCCATATTCGAGAAACTCATAGTCCTAAAAAGGAGATTTAAAAAAAAAAAAAAGTCCATAAATTCTACATTCAATACAGGGAAGGATGCGATAAACATGACTCAAGAGCACAAAGAGCTCACACAGTTTAAAGGAGAGAGCAATCACATCAGAGGATGTCAAGAAATGCTTTATGGAAGAGGAAGGAACCACCTGAAATATGCTTGGAAGTTCAGGATTTCAGCAGGTCCAGATGCAAGAAGACAGGTTCCAAACAAGACAGAGCCTGTGCAAAGGCACGCAAGCAGAGACACATGCAAGCAGAGACACTGACACATGCTTCAGGAAGAGCAGGAAAGCCGGTCTGGCCAGACACAAATACAAACTAAGAAAGCAGCACGTAATTAGGCTTAAGAGACAGGAAGAATTTTTTTTTTAACTTGGGGAAATTTGAATACAGACTGTATATTAATATCATTGCATCAGTGCTAAATTTCTTGGGTGTGAAAACTACATGTGGTTATATAAGACAATATCCTTGTTATTAGATGACATACACTGATGCATCCAGGGGTAAAAAGATCATTGTATCTGCGTTACTTTCAAATGGTTCAGGAAAAAAAAATCCCCAAAACTATGTCTGTGTGTATGTCTGTATGCATATAGAGGTTAAAAAAACAAATGTGACAAAATGTTAACTGGTAAATATGGGTGCTTACTATACTACTCTTTCCATTTTTCTGCAGGTTTAAAATTTTGCAAATAAAAAGGTAGGAATAAAATACAGAATAGAACTAAGGCCAGGAGGTGTCTGTGGGGTGAAGGTATGTACTTAATTCAGTAGGCAAAGACGGGGAAGCAACATGATTTCAGATTTGGTCTCAAGCAATGAAACCAAAGTAATGGAGAATGGAGAAAAGAGAAAAGAAGTAGAGATACAAACAACAATTTACGATTTGAAATACTATAGGCTACTCTTCAACTTAACAGTGTTATATGACAGGTTTTACTCAAAAATTTTTCCCTCTTCTGGTGGAAAAAGGCAAATCTTAAGCCATATTATCTTGTCACCCAAACCTTATGCTACGGACTGAACTGTGTCCTCCCCACTACTCCCAAATCCAAATGTTGAAGTCCTAACCTACGATGTGATCGTATTTGGAGATGGGGCCTATAAGGAGGTAATTAAGGTTAAATGAGGTGACAATGATGGGGCCCCGAAATAAGAGGACTAGTGGAACAGAAATGAAGATTTCTGGAAAAGAAACAAGAAGATTTCTGGCAAAGAAACCAGAGAGCTATGTGCACAAAAAGAAGAGGTCACGTGAGCACATAGTGAGAAGGCAGCCATCTGTAAGCCAGAAAGAGAGCCCTTGCTAGAACTCAACATACTGGCACCCTATCTCAGATTTCCAGCCTCCAGAATGGTGAGAAAATAAATTTCTGTCATTTAAGCCACCCAGTCTATGGTATTTTGTCATGGCAGCTGGAGCAGACTAACAGAGATCATCAATTTATTTTGGAAAAAAAATTTTCTAACATTAGGGAACATTTTTACATTGACAAATGCATGATTACAAAGGTGGTCAACACACTGTGTCTTGAATATCAGTAATAACGTACATCCCCTCAGTTTACTTTTTTTTTTTTTTTTTTT
>NW_007730284.1:148902-170249 GCF_000696425.1 Galeopterus variegatus | reverse complement strand
CCCGGGGCCTTGGTGTTATCAGCACCACACTCTCCCGAGTGAGCCACGGGCCAGCCCCTCAGTTTACTTTCTGGTGAAAACATCTGCTTAGAGCAAATCACACTGGGTGTTCTCCTTAAAGAGTAATTGATATCCAGTCAGCTATTTAGAAAGTCTGGGCCATAAACAGTTTAAGAGATTTAGTAGAAAAATTACTAGCTTTAGGGTCAAAAAAGTAGTCCTAAGGACCTACTTGGCCACTCAGGAACACTGTAACCTTGTACAAAACATTTCAACTCCTTCCTCTGTAAGTTGAGGGTTGCTTTGAGGACTGAAGGAAATAGCAGATTCATTCAACAAACATTTGAGTGCCTACTAGGTGAAAGCGAACTGAAATGCCTACATGAGCCAGACAGTAACAAGATAAATGAGTGGAGCAGGCTGGGTAGGGACAAAAAAGGCACTGGCACGGGCCCTGCTGACAGACACAGAAGAGAGGCTATGGGGGCTCAGGCACACAGGTCACTCCACTCAGCTGGGAGGAATGCAGGTGCAGCTTTGCCACACCTTCTAATCTTTGGAGAAAAGTCAGAAATGTAAATCTCCCAAACGTAAGATCACCCAGAACTCTTGAGTGTAAAATTAAAACATTCTGCAGACACATGCATACATGCACATACACACACCAGTCTGTAGGCTAAAATCAGCTTTTAGGCCAGTTGTCTATGACCTATACATTGTGTCCAAAAAGCTCTCGACACAATGGCTAGCATTATCTACATCATTTAAACTAACATCCTTAGGCTTTAAAATCATCACTCCTCAGGCTTAGAAAGCTGTGGGATCAGATAGTATTTGAGGGTCTAAACTACCATTCATTCAGGGGCCGACCCGGTGGTGCACTGCTATAGTGCGCCGCTTGGGAAGCGCGGCGGCGCTCCCGCCAAGGGTTCGGATCCCACATGCAGACCGGTTCCCACTCACTGGCTGAGCGAGGGACGGGAGCAACACCGAGGGTTGCGATCCCGTTGCCGGTCCCGGTACGGGCATGACACTGAGGGTTGCGATCCGTTGCCGGTCACGAAAAAAGACAAAAAGGATAAACTACCATTCATTCAATAAATACTAATGAACAATTTTCTTTGGTACTATAAAATACAAATACTCCAACTGAGAAAGGAAGATTAAATAAGCAATTCAGTTGAGACTGAAGAGACTATGTCATTGTCCACTTCTACATATGACCACCTTGGTCTCACACTGCCTCTCCCTGCTAACCTCTCAAAATTTCAGGCCACTGGGACTGCAAAAAACAAGAACTGCATATATGAAGCACTACCTGCCAGCTTTATGTAAATGCTTTATAGAATCTGAGGTCCCCAATGTGTGGCTGTGTTCCCTCCTTCCTCACAGGACCACTGTTTACTATGACACAGAGGAGGGGATGGAGGCTGATGAGGTTAGCTACCTGCCCGAGGCCCGCTGCTGCTAAACGACAGAGTGCGGCTCTGAACCACCCCTCTGAGTGCAGGTCTGTGTTCTTCTCACTTTAGCACTCTGCACCCCAATGTCGGTGTCAAAACAAGGGCCTCTGACAAAGTGAAAAGCTCAAGGGAGGGCTTCAGCCCTGGGGTGGGGGGCAAAGGGAGGTGGTCTGTAAATTGATGAGACCCTAAATCCGCCCTGTTCTTCTCGAACACCAGCACAGCCTGCAGCCAGATGCCTTGGAGAGTGGGCACCACAGGGCCTGCCTAGACTCAACAGGGCCCCGCAGCCCCAGCACCTCCCAGGCTGTGGTTGAGGCAGAGCAGAGAGGGAGCTCTGCCTAGCCCTCAGCAGAGGCTTTCCTCCTCCCTCCCTCCTGAGCACTGTCAGCACAGCTGGCCCAGCTGGGAGAGCACTGCATCAACAATAGTCACCCGACATTTTACAGTGTCTTAAGTTTTGAAGGTGTTTACCAAGCTCCTCAGCGAGACAGACAGCAGCCAGCACGGGGAGGCCCTTGAGATGCAATCTCATCTGCCTGCTAGGCCAGCTGAGGGGCTCTGAAGATCTAACAAAGGTTTTCAAGCAGAACTTGAGCTTTTCTTACCTAGATAAGGGATTTAGTACTGTGCAAGATGTCTCAAACTGCTAGCTGCCCTTATCACAGCCACTGCCCCATCCTTTCAACAGCACTCGCTGTGCTAGAATCCACACCTCCAGGAACAAAAGCCTGCTCTCAGTTCAAGAGGTAAATCCTCCTTAGTGTACAGCCATCACATATTCCTTGTCCCTTCCCAGTGACTGAGTCGCAAAAGGGCATGGGGTGCAATTCTGGACAACAAAATGAGGAGAATCTGCGAGAAAGCATCTGGAGAACACTTCTCTGCTATTGGAGACACTCAGGGAAAAGTGAGCGCTGGTTGGGTAGCTGATGATAAAAGAGAATTACTCATTTTGGGGGACAGAAGATGACAATGGTATTAAAGTTATGTTTTTGAAGAATAAAAGTTCCTATCCTTAATAGTATTTAAAAAGTAAATGATGCCTAAGATTTGCTTCAAAATAATCTAAGTGTTGCTTCAAAACAATGGGACAGGGATGGAAAACTAACTTGGCCCTCTCTAATTAGCTGCTGAAGCTGGATGATGGTACATGGGGATGCATTATGTCATTCTCACTACTTCTGTGTATGTTTGAACCTCTCAGTATGGAAAGTCAAAAACAGAAGAGTTTGTGAAGCAACAGCCTGCCATCCACCAGGCCGGCTGCACCTGTGCTGTGCCCGCAAGGAGAGCTGCAGAAAACAAAGCCCCCGGGCTGAGATGGCCAGACTCTAAATAAGTCTCCGAGGATATCAGTGAGCTACTAACAAACCCCAGAACTCCCTACTGCAGGAAAATGCATTTCTCCATTGCTCTAGTGATTCTGAGTTGGATTTTCAGTTACTTGTAGTCAAAAGCATCCTAACCCACACAATCTCTGCACCTGTGGGCCACTCTGAGAAGCTTCTGAAGCTGAGTCACCCTGCACTCAGACCACTATGAAAATGAATGTGCGTACTATAAGGCAAGAGTGATTCACCTAGTTCATTTTGAACACCAAGTCAGGCGATGCTGGTGGCTGCCTAAATTGTGAGGATTCTCCATGCATTTGGTGTAGGTAAATGAAGAGCAAGACTTCTGACTACTAGTAGTCAGGACTGCCTGACTACTATTCAGGCAGTCGGGCAGTAACAGTGCTAACACAATTGTGTTCTCTGGTATGAGACTGAGAGAAGAAGAGAAAGTTATTCAAATAGTTATAGGGCATCCTGGGACTGTAAAGAGGAACAAATTATAGTCTTGAGCCTCAAGGTTCAGAGACTAGTAGGAAAGACTGATGAAAAGATTAAAATAAAGGGCAAGAGCAGAAGAACATGTGACCCACCTTCATTTTCAGAGGAAGGAGGAATGATTAACTAACTCTATTTGTATCAGGGAGTGGGGTGGTAGAATTTCTGGGAGATGTAAAGCCGGGGGGTGGGGGGCGCATACGCACATGCACGCACAAATATATGTGCAGACAAACATTCCTAAGGCAGATGTGAATATACGAATTATTTTCAGAGTGCTCAGGTTGGAATGTCCTGATTGCAAATCCTGTCTGCTACAGAGTACTGAAAGCTGCCCATCGAGCACCAACCTCATTTTACAGATGAGGGGGAAAAGAAAAAACAAACAAAACAATTAATAAGACCTTTCTCAAAATCAGAGGCACACAGGCCTAGGACTCAACCCACAAAACCACTAAAGGCTACAACTTCTTGGCCAAGGCCTGGGGGCTTCCTGGCATATAAAGTACAAGCACCTGATAAAGATACTAAGCAAGAAGTGGTAACTTGAATTTTAGGTTCAATGAAACATTTTAAACAAGTCTCACATTTTCCATCCTATAAAAAATAAACTATCTCCTTGCTCTTTCACTAGAAAACTTACATAATCTTTATGATGATTATATAGAGCAGTAAGATGCAATTTCATTTAAAGATATTACTTTTCTTTTTAAGTTGTTTATTACTACCAATAATGAGTACAGGAACACTTGATTTTTGGTAATGATACTAATTTTGGTACACAGAGGTAGGTGTAATCTATACCAGGGCTGCCAGAGTGTGGTGTAAGAAAAGTATGCTATGACAATATCACGAATACATTTCAAGACACTAATGCTATCCTACAATTAAGTATTTTCATATATTCAAAACACTACATCTAAGAGTTTCTCAGAAACCCACCGTCATGTGGTAGGTGTGTGATTTCTGCAAATGACAATGACCATCAGACTATGAGGAAACTGCTGAGTCAATCAGCTCTTCTAAGGCTCTTCTGCTTGGACCAAAAGGTCACGCCAGCACCTTAGAACAGTCACCCTCCGAAGCACCCTCACAGGGAGTGGGGAGTGAGGTACTTTAAAGGGGAAACTGAGGCTCAAGATCCATGTGGCCACCAAGGTCAGCTAGCTGTTAAATGCAAAGCAAGGACCAATGCCAGGCCCCGTGTCTTCAATCCAGGCTTCTTGCAACTGTATTAGATGGCTCAAAGTTTTAAACATACTCTACCATTTGGCAGCTTTAAAACGGTATATCAAACTGTTCCAAACTCAACACTATCTTAAACTCTTAAACAATTGAAAAACATTTTCACAATGTGGAATTGTACTGATCACTTGAAATTTTATCTGTGCTATTTCCAAAATAAGGAAAACCTTGTTTAAAATCCCTAAAGAGGCCAAGTTAACCCCTTCTCTAGACCTAAAGGAGAAAAGTCAAATCAAGGAGCAACCGAACACAAAACAGATTAGTCCCTTTCTGTCTCCTTTCTTTTTTTTTTTTTCTTTTTTTCTTTTTTCGTGTCTGGCAACGGATCACAACCCTCAGTGACGCGCCCGCACCGGACCGGGACCGGCAATGGGATCGCAACCCTCAGTGTTGCTCCCACACCTCGCTCAGCCAGTGAGCGGGAACCGGTCTGTACGTGGGATCCGAACCCTCGGCGGGAGCGCCACCGCGCTTCCCAAGCGGCGCACTGTAGCAGTGCGCCACCGGGCCGGCCCCGTTTCTGTCTCCTTTCTATAGATTCTTTATAAACCTTCTAAATTTCTAAGTGCTGGTAGTAAATGAGGATGGGGCTGCTAACTGAAGCTTCCTCTAGTAGAAAACTTCAGAAGAAAGTGGACATTCTTGCAGACTTATCTGAATAGCTTCAAGGACGAGAATGTAACTGTTGCAAAATTATATATATGTTATTAACATTCCCCTCTCAATGTCCCTCTAAATCTACATAGAACCTGTGATCTTTCAGGCAAGGAGATACTGAGTATACATCATTGGAGGGTCCTAGGAGAAAGAGATCTTTCCTCCACTTTCCTCAGGAGGATGGTATCCACCTCAGTTATAGAAATAAAATATGAGGCTCAAAAACAAAATTAAGCTAGTAACCTCCCTCACCTCACCCACCCCAGAAAGCCTAAGTGTCCACACAGACAAGGCAGGCCCACTGCATAAGCTCTCAGTAAAGGGATATGGAAGAAAAGGAAGAGGAGGGGAAAAGAGGGAAATAAGGTGACTGTGTGAAATATACTGCAGTGTGGTGCACAGTACTGCATGGCGATACTCTGTACTGGAGTTTTTCCCCCTCCCTATAACAGATGTTAAACAGTGTCACATGTTGTCATCCTAGACAGTTCCTGTTTGTTCTGGTTTTATACTGCCTCCTCAAATGAAGTGCACTTGGGAAGCCAGTCCCCCACCACCTACCCCCAGGCTCTAAGGTCTCCTCCAGGCCCAGTGTGAATATTCACATCACCTGTTTGGCTAACTTAAGCATCTCAATTAGAAACAAATAACCTCAGCCAGCTGAGCTGGCTTTTCTGCTCTTCTAAAGGATATCATGTTTTAGCAGTGATGTCCTCAGTGTGACCTCTATAAAGGATTCATCCACAGAAAAAAAATGGAAATAAGACCCACAAATGGGAGTGGGGAGAGGCAAAATAATCTATTTTGTAATTTAGAATCTTTTCTTAAAAATAGTTCAACTTATTTTTAAATTAATGTTGAATATAAAGTATGATTCAGTAAATAAAAATACTTAAAATTATATTCCCAAAGCCAGATATTTTCAGCAAGTCTGGTTAAGAGTAGTAAGTGAAAAGAAGAAAGGAGGGCAAACAGGGGAGACAAAGAAGAGGGCAGGCAAGAGGAGGGAGGGAAGCCGCACGACAGACCCTATAGAGAAGGGGGAGCTGCGCGTGGAACTAACAGCAAAGATGGGGAGGAGTTGGGGCAAGTGCAGTGGAGGGGAGCCCCACACAATCTCTTTGGAGGGAAAGGTAGCAATTATCAATCAAGATTTAAAATGAGATGCGTGTTTACCATGTACATTTCTTTTGTAAATTACTGTTCCATTTTCTGCCCCTTTATCTAATGAAGTATCTTTCTTTTCCATTTGTATGAGCTGACATAATAAAAATGATTCTGGGCAAGAGAGCTGGCATTTCCAGAGCCCAGACTTGGAAAGCTTCATGAGGTGCCTGGTAACTATTCACAGAGCAGATGACCAACTCCTCTCCCACCCTTATGTTAGGAAGCAGTACTTTTCTTTTTTTTAAATTTAGGTAAAATCTGCATAAAGTAACATGCAGTTCTTAAGGGTTCACTTTCAGGAGTTTCCACAAATAAACAACAATGTTGCTGCCACACAAAGCAAAATATAAACATTTCCTTCACCTCAGAAAAGTCCCCTCAGGCCCCTTTCCAGTTATTCCCCCCACCACCAAGAGGCAACACAATCAGCACAAATTCTCTTCCTCCATCTTTGGCTGCAGAGCAGAAGGCCGGTCTGGATGACATCAATTTATAGGCTGATGATTTCTCAGCCTATGTACAGAAGAGGGCAGAGGGGTCACCACATTTACCAATATTTCATAAACGCTAATGGGTAGCTGATACCGTAAACAATCATCAGAGATCTACAAAGATGAACAAAGCCCCACTCACCTATTGGGTATACACAGAACAAAATGCATCTGAATGGTCTATAACCAATGATTTTTCTCCCCCAGGATTTTCTTTCTCACTCACCTGGCTGTTTGGATCTCCAAGTAAGTTACATATATGTGGCACGATCTTGCTTAGTGTTAAAGTATGTGCTCCAGAGCTGCAAACAAAAGGTATGCTTTATTGTAAGTGGGAACAAAGGAAAGAAAGGTGCCTCTGCCCACACCACCCTCCTGTGCCTCCCCAAGGCCCTATCACCTCCCCACACCAAGGCTCTCTCTGTCCCATCCATGCTGGCTCCTAAGTAAATGCATGGTGACAGCCCTTTTGCACAGAGTTCAAACCCTCCAGTGGCTTCTCATGGACAAGTCCTCCTGCTGGCATCCAGGGCTCTCTTATAGGGCCCTACCCCTTTAGAGCTGAGCTCAAGCCCTGGCCTCTCTCTCAAATGCTGACTCTCAAATGCTGTCTCTGCATCACTGCTTTGTCATGTCACAGTTCCTGTACTGCCCACCTCAGTGTACCCAACTAAACTGCAAGTCCTTTGAGGGTCCCTCTCTTAGCTCTCCCCTGCGCTGTGGTACGGCTCTCTGCTTCCCTGGACATTCAGTTAACACTGCTGAATGAAAAGATTGTGATCGAATGGCTGCAGGGCATTCCAACTAATCACTGCTTTATGCATTCTGGAGATCTTTTATATTATTCCCAACTCTACCATCATGATCACTGCTGTCACAAATATCCTTTGTGAATACAAATCTCCTGGTTAATATGACTAATTCCTTAGCATAAATTCCTAGAAGTGGAACTACTGTGATCAAAGGCTAGAAATATTTTTCAAAGCTTCAGCCACATATGGCCAAATTTAATGGCACTGAAAAGACTAACAGAGTGAGAGAGAAAAAATTTACAAACATAATTATAATAATTATAAACATTATAATCCCGATTTTGTTTTGAAAAATAATATAACTTTATAGGCTGGAATAAAACATACCAAATGTTAACAATAGTTATCTGAAGGCTGTAGAATTACAGGATTCTTTATTTTCTTCCTTACATAAATTTTTCTGCTATATTCAATATTACTTTCATAATCAAAAAAAGCGAAGTGATTTGAAATTTTTAATTTTAAGTTTCTCTTACAAATAAGCACATGTAAAAATATTTGACATCAACAGCCATTAGAGAAATACAAATTAAAACCACAATGAGATATTACTGCACGCCTATCAAAATGGCTAAAATAAAAAATAGTGATAACATCCCAAACTAGCAAGGACATGAAGAAACTGAATAGTTCATATGTTACTGGTCAGAACGTAAAATAGTACAGCCACTCTGGAAAATAGTCTGGTAGTTTCTTTTAAAACTAAAAATAGATTTACCAAATAACACAGCAATTGCACTCTTGGGCACTGATCCAAGAAAAATGAAAACTTATGTCCATGCAGAAACTTGAACACACATGTTCACAGCAGCTCTATTCGTAATAGCCAAAACCTGAAAATTACCCAAATGTTCTTCAATAGGTGAATAATTAAACAAATTGTGACACATCTATACCATGGAATTCTACTCAGCCATAAAACGAAATGAACTACTATTACAGTCAACAACATACATGCAACCTTAAGGGAATTATGCTGAGTGAAGACAATCTTAAAAGGTTGTATACTGCATGATTCCATTTATATAATGTTCCTGAAATGACAAAATCATGGAGATAGAGAACAAGAGTAGTAGTTGCCAGGGGTTAGGGTGTGGCTATACAGGGGCAGCATGAGGGAGCCCTGGTGGGGGTACAGTCGTGTATACACACAAATGCCTGTGTGTATAACTAGAGAGACCTGAATGAACTCTGCGGATTGCAACCATAGCAATTTCCTGGTATTGACACTGTACTATAGTTATGCAAGATGTTAACGCTGGGGGAAGATGGGTGTAAGGGACACAGGACTTCCCACTACATTTCTTTGCAACTTCCTGTATATCTATAATTATTTTTAAATAAAAATTTTTAAAAAGCTTCAACCAAGTGAAAATTTCAAGTTTATCGCACACTTACGCATTCAGTGTTGCAATAAGGCAGAGACAGATGCCTTCTCGAGTACGGAAATTCTTGTGTTTGAAGCCTCCAAGTATTCTGTCCCACACATACTGCAGAAGACAAAGAACAGGTGAGAAGAGAGAAGCCTTCTGCAGCCTTTCACTTAGTAAAGGATAAATGGAAGAGGAGCTTCTTAACAGCTGCTAAATCAGTCCTATCCTGTAACAACCCATTTACCTCTTTCAAGAGAATATTGGAAAATGAAGTATACCAAGTTAAAATTTTCAAAACACATTCCTTTATATAATTGCATTTAATTCTCCCAACAATGATGAAAAGGAGGTATAACTGTCCCCATTTTATGGATAAAGAAAGTGAGGCCAAAAGACAGCAAGTGACTTGCCAGAGATCACATACTCACATTGCTGTCTGCCTGCAACAGCTTTCCCCACTCTGTCCACAAGTCAAACACTTGCTCATTTATAAGATCAATTTAAGTTTCATCTTCCCTGGGAAGGTTTTTTCTGATCACCCCCAGTGCCCCCTTTCTCTAACAACGGACAGTGGGACCCTGGAAGATGGGGCTGTGTCCATCCACCCCAGCAGCCCCAGCTCACTAGAAGACAGGGACCAGGGCTCCAGCCAGGCCTCCTGACTCCCCAGACAACCACAGCAGCCTCTTTTCAGAGAAACGGAGACTCAGTTACATAAATGAGCTAAAGAGTCTAATGGATTAAAATCAAGCATTTAAATCCACTAATTTATTCAATACCCAAGTTAAATAGCCATGTTAAATCCACTAATTTATTCAAATTATGCCTTTTGCTACCTATTATTGATTTCAATATCTTGTATGTGGGGGCAGATTAAACGCTATAAAATTTTCCTCTATTATACATCAGCTTAAAAGAAATTAAGAATATGGACTCACACTATGCAAGTACACACACACACAGAGCTGGACCCTGAACACTTCTTTTGCTCTACCTGGGGATTAGCAGCTTGATCCATGATCTTCAGCAGCAGAGTTTGGTCTTGCTCCCTCACAGAGTCTTTAGCATCTCCTAGTCTGTCGATTAGACTTGGCAGCACTGAAATCAAAATGGAAATCGATCAAATGAAAACCTATTCGGGGACCCATGGTCATCAAGTGTTGTTATTTCAATTTACTCAGAACACAAAACCCTGGCCTAAGTGATGCACCTCATTCTAAAACCACCCATCCTTGCTCGTTTCTGTACTCTCCCTGCTGGAATCCAAGAAAGATACCACAAGAATCTGCAAAATCCTTTGCATGCACAAACATACTATTTGTCTTCTTCCTTACCCCACTTTTCTCCAGCCAGATCCCAACATATTCACAAGCTGCTAAAATACTAAAATGGAAGACATTAGCAGGAAAGAGTCAACACAAAAGGAAATTGAGAAGGGCTCCAGCATATCTGCCTGGCGGTACGTAGGGCAGGCACTTCGCTTCAATCTATACTTCACCTGAGTTGTGTGTTCTCAATTTTACATCCCTCACATCAGACAGAGCCCAGCTCCCACTCTTCCTCACACACCCAAAATGTGGACCATCCCACAAGTGCTCCAAGGACACTTGTATACCAGAGGTCAGCTTATGAGGGTACTTCAAAAACTTTGTGGAAAAATAAATTAAAAGATAATATGAATCTTTCCAGGAACTTTTTAAAGTACCTCATACTGGTTTCTTATGAGCATCTATAAACTTTACTAAAAGAGATGTTCCTGAATAATTCAGCTAATTTGGAAAGCAAGAGAACACTATTAAAGCGTCAAATTTCTAAAATGTTTTTTTAAAAAAATATTTGTAGTTAGACACTCAGTGCTAGAATGGAAAAACAGTTCACCACTTTTTCTAAAGGAGCACTTTGATCAGAAAATTAACAGAAAATAACAAATACAAGCATCCCAACTGAAATTCTATAAGAAAATGTTTGCACAAACAGATGCTTAGTGTTTATACTGCCATTATGAAATACCAGAGGTCAGGAATTTAGAGATGTCTAAATCTACGAAATGTGGTTTTTGTTTCAATTTGCTGACATATTGTTTTCCATCCAAAATAAGAGAATGAGCTCTTACTACAAACTTGTAAATGACATTTACAATCAAGGTAAAAATAGTAATGCCAATAACAATCATCTGGGGGAAAATACAATTGGCCCTGTATTGCAGGACTTTTCAAAGAAAACTGACTCTCAATAAAGCCAAGGGTCGGGGGCAAACTACGTGGTTGACACTAAAGGGTAATAGCTAATTTTGCATAAGAAATAAAATTGGCAGCAGTATTTTGTATGAGTACATGTATTACTAATGTTGCATATTAGAACACGAAGATATCAGCAGAAGGTATTGAAAGGGGAGGAGCAGGTAAAAAAAATGCCACTGGGTGCAATGAAGCAGTGGATCTGGTGGTGCAGCCCCAGCTGGGGAGGCTGGAATGGGGAGCAGGGAAGCTGGCTGGAAGGGCTAGGTGCAACTACGCGGAGGAATTGGAGAGACTGAGGGAAGGGCGAGGAGCTGGACGGTGGACAGTCTGGGGGCCCGCTGCACGACCTGCCCACAGCTCACCTGTGCCAATCTGCGCCTTGAAGCGATCCTGCAGCCGGGTCACCAGGGCGGACAGGATGTCCATGCCCAGAAGAACCACCTGTAACAGGAAACACCGCAAGCCCGTTAGTGGCCGGCCTAGGGTGCAGAGCTCCTGCCCACCCGCTCCGAGATCGCCCCGACATTTCTGATCCCAATATGGCCCGACAGCCCGGAGCGCGCATGCCGTAAACTGATTAGCAAGAGGAAGGATGCTCTTGCACAAAATGAGCTGTATTTACAATTATAATAGAAAATACTTGGTGGCGAGATACGAAAAAAAAAGCAGCCACAGCTCGGTGAAACCCGCGGGCTCCAGCCGCAGAATTCCAGAGCGCGCCACGGCCCCGCCCCGGCTAGGCGCGCATGCAAATTTTCAGGCAGCGGTCTTCTGGGTAAAACCGAACGGCTGTTTGAGACCCCCTTCAGAAGCCTCAGGAAACAAGGAAATGCGGTTTACGTCGAGAGCTAAGGTCGCTGGAGGTATGCTACGTACCAGACCGGTTAGGGCTGGATGCGCTAATTAGTCACCACAACCCAACCTGTTACTGGAGCTTCCTGCTTGCAGCGCATGCACCACCACCAACAACCATCCTTTTCTTGGGGTTGCGCTACTGTCCAATGAGCGTCTAGTGAGGACAGTACTGCTAACGCCTACACAACACACTCGCATCAGTTAAAGCTTTGCTTTACTTTGGTGCAATTTTTGGAAAAAGGAAAAAAGCTTCTTTTCCACGATTTTGGAGTTATAAAAGATAAATGTAACCAAGAAAGAGTAGGACCGGATATTCCCTCAAAATATTTAATACTACAAAAGTTCTCCAGGCAGAGACATTGTTGCATTTCTCGCTAACACTGCGTTTCAAGTTTCCAGCTTTCTGTTTCATCTAGTTTTCCAACTCCACGCTTAACGCTTAGCTGGCCCAATTGCCCAGACATGCTTTCGAAATAAGACTCAGGTTTCTCAATCTGCCTTTCTATTCCAGATAAAATTTCAAATATCGAGCTCTTTGTAAAAAGGTCCGATAGCCATCTTTTAAAGACTAAATAAATCTTGCTTCAATAGGAAACAGTTTTGCATGGTGCAATTTCATTTCAACGTTGTTCAAACAGAGCTGGGGCAACGCCCAGTGTGCATACAGAACAACAAATTAACAAGACTGGGGCGGTAATTATGATTCCTGGCATACTGTCTGCCCGTGCGTTTTGCACCTAGCAAAAGCAAAAACTGCAGACTTCTCTAGTCAGCTTTGAAATGCACTGCCTCAACACTGAAGGCATTCGAATATGCTCAATAATCGGCACAATACCCAAACTGCCCTTACAAGGAATTGGCTACTTGATAATAAAGGAAGTGATTTTTTTAAATGTTTATAAAGAGAAGAAAATGCTGATTTGTGGACAGATTTTTTTTTAAAATAATGGCATAAAATACTTTAAAATAATTCACAATACCCAAACTGCCCTTACAAGGAATTGGCTACTTGATAATAAAGGAAGTGATTTTTTAAAATGTTTATAAAGAGAAGAAAATGCTGATTTGTGGACAGATTTTTTTTTTAAATAATGGCATAAAATACTTTAAAATAATTACTTAGCTTCAGAGCCAAAGAGGATTAGGTATCACACTTTGACTTCCTTCCAAGGAGTACAGTGTGGAAGTGGAGGGAGGAGCTATAGTGTGGAGAAACCAGACAAACACTTCAGCCAGATGATCAAGGTCCACATCAACACGTTGGGAGTATGTATGCTTGATGTGATGATGATAACGGCACTTTACTTCCCCCAAATCCGTAAACCCCAGTCTAATAATGAGAAAAACACCAGAGAAATTCCAGTAGAGAGGCTTCTACAAAACACCTGACCAGTACTCCTCAAAACCGTCAAAGTCGTCACAAACAAGGAAGTCTGACAAATCGTCACAGCCAAGGGGAGCCAAGAGAGACATGACAACTAAATGTAATATGGTATCCTGGATGGGGTTCTGGAAAGAAAACTGACATTTTTCCTTAGGTAAAAACTAAGGAAATATGATTAAAGTATGGACTTTAGTTAATGTATCAATATTGGTTCATTAATTGTACAAATATGCCATGCTAATGTTAGACATAACAAGTATAAAAGGTAGACTAGGTACGGGGTATATGGTGACACTCTGTACTTATCTTTGCATTTTTTCTGTAAATCCAAAATGGTTCTAATCCAAAATAAAATGAAGTATTTTTTAAAAAGAGCAGCCCATCACTTAATTGGAATTGGCTTTCCCCTAATAAAATCCTAAGCATCTGTATGGTTGCATTACTGGTTGGAGGCAGGGTATAGTCATTACAGAAATACTGATAATGCTGCCTTCAGATTCCAACACATCCCTTCATAAATCATTCAAGACTAAGGTGTAAGAGGACTATTGTATTTTCACATATGACCGCCCATGTTGACTAACCTACCCGTGAAATCTGGGGGAAGGCAGGCTTTTCAGCATTTCCAGAAAGGCGGTTTATTTGATAGGGCTGACCGCAGCAGACCTAGCTAAGTCCTACACAGTAAAGTTTCAATATGCCTCGCCCAAATGGACTGGGGAGTCTTTGGACTTTCTAAGGAAGCTGAGTTGGCAGGTGCAGCCCAACCCCAGAGAAACAGGACAGGAGTGGTCAAGGGTGCCAATAGGAAAGGACAGAACACAATTCCAGACACCTTCACGGTAGACTAAATGATTGGACTTTAGAAGGAAGCAGGGGGATTTGCCACACACCGTTGTCTAGTTCTCCTGTAGTCACAGCCCCAGTCAATCTTCCGAGGTCAGGCCCTCAGTGTCTCCATTTCCCTTCTGAAGAAGGGGATACATGAAAAAAGACCTTGCCCAGAAGACCACTCTAATTATTTATTACTTGTAAACCCTCTCTGTGCCTTAATTTTCTCATCTGTGAACTAGGGAAAATAACAGCTACCTCAGAGGTTGTTGTGAGGATTAAATAAAGTGTGAATGTAAAGTGGTTGAAATAGGGCTTGGCACATGGGAAAGGCTGGACTACACATACGCTGGCTACTATCAGTGTCACTAGCATCCACTGTGGATGACAGGTGCTGATGGAAGAGTCCCAGGGCAACAGGAATTCGGCTGACAGAGAAGGCTTCCCATAAGATGGGGCTACATCTGGAAAGAGATGGCCTCACATCCAAGGAAGAGAAGACCTCCATGCAGGGCAAGAGCACCTGCAAAGGTGTGGGGAGTGCAGCTGCTGCCAGGGATGGGGACAGCTGGAGCAGGCGATGGCTGGGAAGTGGCAGGAGAGGTCCTGAACACAGCACGGAGCCACTGAAGAGCTGTAAAGGAGGAGTGCAAAGGGAACTGCAACCTTTGGCCAAGACACTGTGGCCACCATGGGGAAGATGACCTGGAAGAGAGGGTCAGGGACAGAAGATCAGAGAGGGTCAGACTCACACCCAACTCTTACTGCCTCTAGTTTTCACTGTGCCATTAATTCTGTGTGACCCTTGAGCACCTCCTCCAACAATTTATTTAATTATCTGTGTTTATGCTTCTTGTTTCCCCCATTACTCCTTGAATGTAAAGAATCCTATGTCTTCCATTTCCTCAGGATTTCCACAGTATATATAGTACAATGCTGGGCACATGGTAGGTGATCAATAAACCCCTACTTTACTGACTAGTAATGAACAATGCTGGAACAGATGAGTTCTTGAGGTCCAACAGTTTCTTTATCCTACAAACTTTAAACAGATGCTTTTGTAAAGGAGGTAATAGGGTTGACAAGGTAATTGGGACCAACATTCTTGCTGAGAACTAAAAATGCTGGATGTAATATAAGAGAACATCTGCTTGGAAGCATCAGAGAAATAAGAAGGCACAAAAGAACTACCAGGTCAAGAAGCATAAGAAAACTAAAATTCACAGAAAAGAGCCTGCAGCAACTGGTCCACTTTTGCCCTGAAGCCATTTGTACACAGAGAAGGGGCAACCAAGACACTGAGAATCACTTTGATAACCTTTGAGTCATCTACAACAAAGGTCAGATTCCAAAGCCCTTCAAGTTGGTGGCCCAGGTAACCCTCCACAACTTGGGCTGGAAATCCAAATGGCTATACCATAGGAGAAGAGTGAATTAGAAATAAAACAGCCTTCAAATGGACTGCACCCTAGTTTCCAAACATCTGGGTGGCCCAGAAAAATCCCAATATCTGATTAAGGTGATTTTAACTTGTTAGTGCCCTATAGCCCCTAGCAGACAAAAACACAAATCATTTCTGGATGAAGACAACATCGTCCTAGTCTAGTCCTCAATTTATTTCTGCAAACATTTTCAAAGACAACGTCCAAAACACAACCAAAGATAACCAGACACACAAGACAACGTGAATGCCAATTAGGAGAAACAAAGATCCACCTGAACTCTGGATATGAGACTAATTAGAAACAGACTTTAAAGTAACAATTCTTCCTATATCTAAGAAGATAAAACATATGATTAAAATCTGGGGACAGAAATGACAGCTTTTGTAAAGTTACACAGATTTTTAAAATAACTAAATACTACGATAGACAAAATTAAGTACTCAAAGAATGGGCTTTTTAAAAAAGCACATTGAAGGGCCGGCCCATGGCTCACTCAAGAGAGTGTGGTGCTGATAACACCAAAGCCACGGGTTCAGATCCTAATATAGGGATGGCCGGTTAGGTCACTGGGTGAGTGTGGTGCTGACAACACTAAGTCAAGGGTTAAGATCCCCTTACTGGTCATCTTTTATTTAAAAAAAAAAAAAAAAAAAAAAAAAAAAAAAAAAAAAAAAAAAAAAAAAAAAAAAAAAAAAAAAAAAAAAAAAAAAAAAAAAAAAGGCACATTGAGTATAGACAAGAGAGAATTAAAAAGGAAACTAAATCTGCAGGAAAAATCCAGAATAAAGCTGAGAGAGGCAAAAGGATGGAAAAGTCAAAACAGTAGGTAACAGAGGATAGAGAGAAAAGAACAGAGGTTTAAATGGAATTCAAAAAGGAGAAAGAGACAATAGGTAAAAGGCAATAGCTGACACTCATTAGGATGGCTATTACAGAAAAAAAAAAGAGAGAGAGAATAACAAATGAAAGCGAGGATGTGGAGAAATTAGAACCCTTGTGCATGGCTCCAGCAGAGTACAAAG
Organism: Galeopterus variegatus; assembly: GCF_000696425.1. Classification (NCBI taxonomy): domain Eukaryota; kingdom Metazoa; phylum Chordata; class Mammalia; order Dermoptera; family Cynocephalidae; genus Galeopterus; species Galeopterus variegatus. The sequence goes on along the minus strand of NW_007730284.1, from coordinate 153,432 downwards.
TGGTACAGTTACTGTGAAAAATGGTACAGCAGTTCCTTAAAAAATTAATCGGATTATTACCATATGATCCAGCAATTCCACTTTTGGGTATATACCAAAAGAAGTGAAAGCAAGGTCTCAAAAGTTATTTGAACACCCATGTTCATAGCATCATTATCTATAATAGCTAAAAGGTAGAAACAACCCAACAGTCCATTGACAGAGGAATGGACACACAAAATGTGGTCTCTGTCCATACAATGGAATATTATTCAGCCTTTAAAAAAAAAAAAAAGGAAATTCTGACACATGCTACAACATGGATGAACTTGTAGGACATTATGTTGAGTGAGATAAGCCAGTCACAAAAAAACAAATACTGTCTGACTCCACTTAAATGAGGTACCTAGAGAAGTCAAATTCACAGAGACAGAAAATAGAATGGTGGGTGCCAACTGCTGGGGGAGAGAGGAATGGGGAGTTAGTGCATTAGCCATTGGGGTACAGAGTTTCAGTTTTACACAACGAAAAAGTTCCAGAGATGGATGATGATGATGGCTGCACAACAATGCAAATGTACTTAATGCCACTGACTTTTACACTTAAATATGGTTATACTGGTGAATTTTGTGTTTTGTATATTTCACCACAATTTAAAAAAAATTTAGAGCAAGAGCTGACGGTTATAGGGTTTATGTTTTGCGATAAAAAATGTTCTGGAACTAGATCATGGTGATGGTTGTACAACTCTGTGACTATACTATAAATCACTGAATTGTACACTTTAAAGAAAAAAAAGCAATACGTGAAGAGATAATGACTGAAAAAGTTCCAAAACTGAAGAAAACCATCAAGCCACAGATTCAAGAAGCCCAATGAATCACAGTAAGCTGAAGAAATCCACATCTAGGTACATGAGATACAACTTTTTTTTTGGGGGGGGGGGGGGCATTTGGTTAGTACAGGGATCCAAACCCATGACCTTGGGGTTATCAGCACCATGCTTCAACCAAGTGAGCTAACCAACCAGCCTAGAGACTGGTCTTTTAAAAGATGAAGATGAAGAACAAAGATAAAGAAAAGCATCTGTAGAGTGAAGAAAGACAATACTAATCACCAGCCTAGAATTCTACGACCTATAAAATATTATCTTTCTACAAAGAAAGTGAGTAATTTACATACAAACAAAAACTGCAATAGTCACCTGCAGACCCACCTAAAAGAAGTTTTAAAGTGTATTCTTCAAACAAAAGGAAGAGTCCCAAGTAGAAGTTTGAAGATGTAAAAAGGAATTAGAAGGTAAATCCAATTAAATATTGACTGTATAACAGAAATAATATTTCTTGTAGGAAGAGAGAAAATTGCAACAATAATACTATATTTTTCCATCTCTTAGCTTAGAAGTTCTTCATTCTTTTAAATTCAATTTTAGTGATTATCTTGGTGATTGCAGCATGCATCACTGTCTTAAAGTTGAAGGCTAATTGTTACTATTACCTTCCTCCTGATAATGCTAGAACCTCAGAATAATTGAACTGAAGGATAATAAAAACACATACAGCTGACCTTGAACAACCTGGGAGTGAGGTGTATCAACCCCCGCATAGTTGAAAATCCACGTATAACTTTTGACACCTAGCTTACCGTTGACCCACTTACTGTTAACATAAAGAGTTGATTATCACATATTTTGTATGTTACATATATCATATACTGTATTCTTGCAATAAAGCTAGAGAAAAGAAAATGCTATTAAGAAAATTATAAGGAAGAGAAAATACATTTTAAAAACTTTGAAAAACATTAGAAAAAATCCACATATAAGTGGACCCACACAATTCAAACCTGTGTTATTCAAGAGACAACTATATGTCAAAACTGGAATCCAACGAATGCAGTGCTTAGATGGAAATTTAGAGTTCCAAATGTGTATAAGAAAAAGCTGAAAACACCTAAAAATCTATCTCAACATTTTGGAAAAACAAAAACACAAAGAAACCCAAAAAGAGGAAAAAGAAATAAGGATAAGAGGATAAATTAATAAGAGGAAAATATACCATAGAGAGCATCATCAATGCCAAAATTGCTTCATTATAAAAATAAGTATAATTGATAAACACATGGTGAGGCTGATCAAGAGAAAAATTAGGTAACCAATGTCAAGATGGAAGATGGGACATTATAATTCTTGCTGACATAAAAACAAAAGAGGATATTATCAACTTTATATCAATTAATTTAAAATTTTAGGCGATTGCTTGTCAGCCTTTTGGCTAAGGTCAAATGTGAAAATCTTAGTTGAAAGAGACAAATTCTTAGAAATGTATACTTTAGCAAAATTAAAATCAGAGAAAATAGGGACCATAGACAGTCCTATAACCATTAAAGAAATTAACTCTATAAATTAAAACCTGTGAAAGACAAGTCCAGGTGTGGACAGCTTTGGCTGGCTTTATGGGTGAATTCTTCAAAACACTTAAGGAAGAGATAATGCAAGTCTTACATAAATCTGCCAGGTAACAGAAAATAAGAAAACACAACTTAACTTGTTTTATAAGGCCTGTGTAACCTTGATGCCAAAACCTGACAAGAATGTTGCAAGAAAAATTACTGGTCAATCTTTCTTATAAACACAGATGAAAAAGTAAATCCTAAACAAAATATTAGTACATTTAGAACTAGCAGTATGTAAAATGGATAATATATCACAACCAAATTGGGCTTATTCCAGGAATAAACATTAGTTTAACATTAATAAATCATCTCATGTAATGTATAATTAACATGATTTTTCTCCTTTATTATGTTAATCACCTCAAAGATGCAAACTGACCATCTGAGAAACTGACCATCCATTACATTCATAATAAAAAAATCATAGCAGATTAGGAATAAAAAGATTTTTCCTTAACTTCATAAAGTACATATTTTTTAAACCTATACCAAACATCATACTTAATGATGAAATGCTGAAAGTTTTCTCTTTGACAGGAGGAATAAGACAAAAAAATATCCACTCTATGCTTTCTTTTCAACATTGTACCTGAGGTCCTAGCTAACTAATTCTTTACGGCAACAAAAAAAATTAAAGGTATAAAACTGGCAAAAAAGATACAGAATTGCCATTTGTAATGAAAAGTGTAACTAAGAGGGCACTTCAAAAAGTTCATGGAAAAATAAAAGATAATATGAATGCACAAACTTTTTGAAGTACCTTTGTATAAGTAGAAAATCTAAAAGATCTAAAGTTACATTACAAAATTAATGTTTAGCAAGACTAACACAAAGTCAACATACAAAAAATAAAATTTCTATTCCAGCAACAAGACAAATAAGAAAAATAAATAATAAATACACATACACACACATATCTTTAAAGAACTTCATAAGTTAATTCCAAAGTATATGTGGAAATGCAAATGGCAAGACACTCTTTTGGTAAAATGAGGTGATGAAACTTACTCCCACTGGATATCAACATTTATTATAAAAAGCAGGAATTAAGGCAATGTGCTCAAGATTTATTACAAAAAATAGAAATTAAGGCAATGTGCTATCAATTCATGGACAGACAAATATACCAATAGACAGAATAAAGAAATAGATCCATGCACACAAGGGCATTTTCTTTTATGACAAAGGAGGAACTACAGAGCAATCATAATAGCACTGCTTTTTAAATAAATGCCCTGGGTCAACTGAATATCTATATAGAATAAAAAAGAAATTGACTCCTATCTCACACTATTATGGATTGAACTGTGTCCCCCCAAAGTTTAATGTGTTGGAGGCTTGATCCCCACTGTGACAATGTTAAGAGGGTGGGAAATCCTATTATGGTAATTGAAAGGTGGGGCCTCAAAGAGGTTAGATTATGAGGACCATGCCAAAGTGAATGGATTAATCTATTTGATGGTATAATGGCAGTCATGGGCATGGTTCTGAGGGCTTTAAAGGGAGAGCATGTAAGAGTCTCTGCTCTACCATATTCGTCACAAGATACCCTGAGTTGCTGTAGTCACCACCAGGGCAAGGCCCTGACCAGATGAGTTCCCTGGACTTTGGACTTCCCAGCCTCCAAAATTGTAAGCAATACATATTACTTCTTCACAAATTACCCAGTTCAAGCTATTTTGTTATAAGCAACAGAAATGGTCTAAATACACACACCATGCACAAAAACAAATTCCCAATGATATATATATAAGTATAGAAAGCAAAACAATAAAGCTTTTAGAAAATAACATAGGAAAATAGCTTCATAATCCCAGGATAGGGGAAAATATCAGGACACAATAAACACAAACAGTAAAGGAAAAGATTGATGAATTGGACCACATTAAAAAGAACTTTGGAAAAAAAGAAAGAACAGGGCCGGCCCGGTGGCGCACTGCTACAGTGCGCCACTTGGGAGCGCAGTGGCGCTCCCGCCGAGGGGTTGGATCCCACATACAGACCGGTTCCCGCTCGCTGGCTGAGCGAGGTGTGGGGGGAAGACCGAGGTTGCGTTTTTGTCTACTGTCACGGTTCCGATCTGTCTCTTTACCTGGC
>NW_007730284.1:139385-148623 GCF_000696425.1 Galeopterus variegatus | reverse complement strand
GGGGGGGAGCACCGCCGAGGTTGCGATCCCGTTGCCGGTCCCGGTCCGGTACAGGCACGACACTGAGGGTTGCGATCCGTCGCCGGACACGAAAAAAGGCAAAAAAAAAAAAAAAAAAAAGGAAAAAAGAAAGAACAACTTTGGCATACCAAAAACTCCGTAAGAAAGTGCAAGGCAAGGGGCCAGCCCGTGGCTCACTCGGGAGAGTGCGGTGCTGATAACAGAAAGGCCACGGGTTCAGATCCCATATAGGGATGGCCGGTTAGCTCACTGGGTGAGTGTGTTGCTGACAAAACCAAGTCAAGGGTTAAGATCCCCTTACCAGTCATCTTTTAAAAAGAAAAAGAAAAAAAGAAAGTGCAAGGCAAGTCACACTGGAAGAAGATAGTTATAAAACAAATAAGCAACAACAGGCTTGATTCTAGAATATATAAAGATCTTCTGCAAATTAATCAACAGGTAAGCCAGTAGAAAAACGGACAAAATATTTGAATAGGCAGCTCACAAAAGATCCAATGGCCATAAGTCTATGAAGAGTTGTTCAACCTCCACGAGTCATTAGGGAAACTCAAATTAAAATTATGAGATACTACACACTCACCAGAATGGCTAAAATGAAAATGACTGACAAGAACGAGAGTTAACAAGAATATGGTACTACGGAAACTCTCCTAGATGCTGGCTGGAATGTAAATTGGTATAACCAACACTTAGAAAGCATCTTGGCATTATCTAACAAATCTGAAGATACACACATGCAATTCCACTGCTAGGAATGTACCCAATAGAAATGTACACATTAGAGTACATACAGAAGGTAAAATGCATAAGAATGCTCAGAGTGGCACTCCTTACAATAGCCAAAAACCAGAAATCCATATGTCAATGCACTGTAGAATGTATAAGTTGTGGTTTTCATATCAAGGGATACAATAAACAATGAAAATAAATGAATCGGCAACACTCAACAATACAGATAAGTCTCATAATGACAAGTGAAAAGGCCAGTCACAGAGTATATACACATTTGTATAAAGTTCAAAAACAAGCGAACATGAACTATAATCTTAAGGTGCATATTGAAATGATAAAACTACAAAGAAAAGTAAGAAAGTGATTACCATAAAAGTCAGGAGAGTAGTTACTTCAGAGTGTGCTGGCAATGTTCTAATCAATGTTCTGTTTCTTGTCCTGAGCAGCAATTATACAGCTGTTAGCTTTATAAAACTCAAACTGTGCCTTTGTGTTTTGTGCACATCTATATATAGTTTGCAATTATTTTTAAGTTTTAAAAACTACAAAAGTGGGAGTGATCCTGACCACTCAACCTGTAAGTTTGTGACAAGTGGCTGTGACCTTGTCTCTGCCTCTCCAAACACTAATAAAAGCACCAAAATGGAACCCACTGCAGTTCTCTTTACAGAGCATGAGGTCTGCTCACTGATCAAAGAAAAAAATACTAAACCTTTCTCCTGAAAAAGTCCATGAGGGACAAGCTAGGTAGCAAAACTAGGCCATTTCTTAAGCTTCAGAAGACTGAACTGGGTAGAGTAAAAATAATATTAAGACATTTTTGGATGAGTCTGAATAACCCAGAGATGTAGAATATATTATCTTTATTTTGCAAGTGAGGAAAACAAAGACAAAAGAGGTCAAGAGACTTATCCAAGGTCGTGAAGTTTGGATAGTGACCAAACTACAAACAATCCTGAGCCTCCTGACTATGTCAAGGCCATTTTCAGAATAGTACAATCACAATATACACTAAACTCCATTTTTTAGGTCTTTTTCAACTACTTTCAGTTAGCTTAAGACCTTAACATTGGTGTCACAACATTGTGCTCTTGCCAGCTGAGCTAACCAGCCAGCCCCTAGACCTTTAGCAAGTCACAATACCCTGCTAATATCAGATAACCTCTAAAGTTGGCTTCAGCCCTAAACTTCTCTAATGCTGATAATGTAATGTCTAATCTAGAAAAAAGTACAAGGGCTTTCTAAGTACAGATTTGGAGTTGAAGCCCAGCTTTACCACCTACTGGCTATGTGCTCAATCACCAAGCTTCAAATGCTTCATTAGTAAAATCAGAACAATAATACAATTACCTAAAAGAGTAAACATGAGGGTTAACAAAGTTTTAACAAAATGCCTGGCATACAGTAGGCACTCAATAAATGCCTTTTCCCATCTTCATGACAGCAGCACTTTAAAAAAAGTAAAACATAGCTAAAGGCAAAAAATCCAAAAAAAGTAAGCTTGCCTAAAATCCCATCACCCAACAATATCCCTGTTAATGTTTTGATGACTATCCTGCAAGACATCCTGGCACGCATGCACGCACATTTTTTCACTCAAGTGCTATATAGACATATTCCCAAGTCAATAACTATAGCTCTATATCCCCATTTTCAGTGGCTGTATGATATCATATTATATCTAGGTATGATAGTTACTGAACCAATCCTCCAAACCCCTACTGACATTCAGATATGTTTAGAATTTTTCATTATTTTAAGCAATATGGTGATGGGTATATACTTCCATACATGTGTTGTTATCTCCTTAGGACAAATGCTGAGAAGGAATTTGCTGGGACAAAAAGAAAACACACTGTATACTCTATTAGCACTATTTTTAGTGTAATGCACTAGGCGCCTCTTTAAAAAGAAGGCTATGTGCTGCTGATTTCTATACATTTTTAAGTTATTTCTAAAGACTCTTAATTGCAACCTTATCAAAAATAAGGGGAAAATTAATTAGCACTCTACATTGCACTTCTAATTCCAAGAATAACAGCACACACAAATGCCAAAGAAAAACAAGTGTGATAAAGTCAGTGATTTTGCGTATACACACATAAGAGGGGAGAATTAGTCACCTGAACTTCTTGTCCTTTAAAGCAGTCACCTACAGAATCCCTGGACACGCACTCATCCCAATACTAATGCCATTGGGCAGTCTACTTTTTAAATTTCTCTACTAGAATGTCTTTCAAAGATAGTTTATGAGCCACAAAAGTAAATGTCTGCTAAAGTATGAGTAATTAATATTAGATTTAATGGGACTTGTGAAGTCATAGGCTTATTACCAATTGTTGCCCATTTATACAAGGATTGTACCACTAGAAACAAACTTAGGATCATCACACCATCAAACCACTTCCTTTTACACATGAGGCAGCAAATAGGCCAAACGAGGCTAGGAAGCAAGGTTTAAACACAGTGAGAGGGAGAGTTGGAAATCTTCGTTTAAAGATCTAGACCAGACAAATACAACTTTCAGCAATGACAGAAATGTTCCTTATCTGTGTTGTCCAATACAGCAGTAGCCACTAGCCTCATCTGGTTACTGAGCAATTGAAATAGAGCTAGTGAGAATGGGAAACAGAACTTTTTATTTTATCTAATGTTACTTAATCTGACTTTAAATAGCCATATGAAGCTTGTGACTACCATGTTGGACAGTAGAGATCTAGACAAATGGTTGCAAACTCAAACAAGCAAGTAGAAATGAGCACAGAAACCTGGGCACCTCTTAAAGCTATAGTCATGTGACACCAGAATGGCCAAATCTCCAAATTTTAAACACTGGCAACGTATTCAAAGAATTTTTAACCACTGATGAAATACATTTGTCAAATCCAGTCACAGACCCCTAAATCTGCAACCTCTCTCATGCAGATGTATCTCATAAATGTGAGATAGGCACCAAGACATTCACGGTTGTTTAAGGGATTAAACAAAGATCCAAGTTTCACATATAAAATTCTCCCTAATATGCTTCCAAGCTGACCTATGGTCAGCGTTTCCAGCAACCACAGCCAGCCAGCAGGCCTTATAGCTCTTCCCCCTACCCCAAGTCTCCTAAGAGTCTACCCACTCCCTTCCTTTAAGGCCCAGGTCCCAGTCTTTCTAAGAGACCTTTCCAGCTATCTCAATCCACATTGTCTCCAGCCTTCTAATTACTGCAAACCCACCAAACTAGCAAACCTGGGCGAGGCATATACTCTTCTCTAGCTCCTTCACATGTGTACTAAGTGTTTCTCCACAAGACCCTTAAACTACTCAAAGCAGGGTAGTTGCTTATACAAACTTTCTCATCCCCACCACTTCCCCAAAAATAGCAAAGGGGTAGGAGTGGGGGGTCAGAAGGGAAGTCACGTAGGCAATTAACTTTACCTTGTATATATTCTCTGTAGTATGTATCTAATCCTCACAACAATATTTTGAGACAATCCACATCTATAAATACTCCTACTTTACAGATAAGGAAACTGAGCCCCAGGAAGATGAACAAATAATTGGGCAAGGTCACTAAGCTATTATGTGGCTCAAATAATATTTACTAATCCAATAGTCTTACATAAGGTGAAACCAAGAACACGAAATTTGTCATGACACAAAGTCAAATCACTCTTATGTGTTTACTTACTTTGGAGAACCATCTGCCTACTGGTTCTGCTTCTGGCAAAAAGTGTGTAACAGAAACCATTCTGAGAATGCATTGTAACTAATTTTAGGGACCAAAATCTCTGTGAATTGATTCATTGGTTATAGCTCCCAGTGTTCCAATCTCCACAGAAGCAACCTAGAAGATAAGTCAACTCCTCCCCCACAGGACCAGAGTATTTTCATTGATTTTTCTCATAGTTCATGCCAGGGTGAAATCCTGGCAAAAATCTTGGCTCCAGGATGACATTTTGCTATTTAAAAACAAAGGGAAAAAAAAAAAAAAAAGAAAGAAAGAAAGAAATACTACCCTTTCTTGAAAAGTTGAAATCTGGGAAAATATAACAGTCTGTATTAACACACTCTAACCCACGTGATGAATATTTTTTAAAAGGGGGAGAATGCTCAGTTAATATTCATACGAAACTTATTGAGTACTTACTAGAATTCTATATACTTTACCAAACATGAATCAAGTATAAGGTAGAATGAACAATCTACTAGACATGCAAAGAGTTTTCCAGGCTCTTTCTTGAACAGTTACTGAAAGATTTGTGTCAGTAAACAAGAGAATAAACCAAAAAAGAGAAAAACATGGGATCCTAAAAACAGAAGGGCCAACAGAAAAGAGGCAAAGACAATTACCAAGATGATGGCAAAAGGGATTCTCAGAATGATGGCTGTGCACCTGATTAGAATTAGTGTGGGGAGTTCAGAGAAGAAAGACAGCAAGTTAGAAATCTCCAGCAGGACTGGGGCCGGCCCGTGGCTCACTCGGGAGAGTGTGGTGCTGATAACACCCAGGCTGCGGGTTCGGATCCCATGTAGGGATGGCCGGTTAGCTCACTGGGTGAGCGTGGTGCTGACAACACCAAGTCAAGGGTTAAGATCCCCTTACCGGTCATCTTTAAAAAAAAAAAAAAAGAAAGAAAAAAAAGAAATCTCCAGCAGGAGAATACAAAGCTGATAGTCCAAAATCAAATCTCCACATCTGCCCCCAAAAGGACTTTGTTTTGCAGATGTTTGTTCAAATCATGATAAAAAGAAAAAAAAGTGACATTTAGCAGATATGGCACATGACAACTTAGGTTATTCTAAAGACTCCTTGAATCTAGGGTGGGTCCCTTCTCTCACCCACTTTCTTTTCATCCCATTTTCATGCTGCAGAAACCTGGTCAGTTGTGTTGCAGAAAGTGGGTTTGTCTGTTTCCTTGGGTGTCATTGAACTTTATCATCTATCCCTGTATTTTCTACGAATGGAAGTCAGCTCTAGATATCTGATTAGATACAGATTAAATACTTCTAGCCAGACTATTTTGTAGGAGGTACTATAATCAATATTCTAATAAAATCTTCCATATCTTATCAAATCTGAAAAGCTGTTAATTTTATCAACACTAAGGAAAAAATTGGTGACAATTAAGCTGTGATACACCATTGACTGTAAGACTCATCCTGATACCAGAGATCTTAACTTGTGGAGGAAAAAAATGTGTCTCAGAACTGAAATACTATTATAAATAGTTTACTTATTGATTAAAAAAATGAAAAAAGTTTTATTTTAAATTTAGTTAACAGGAGTTCTAAAGAATGACAGCTTCAAAAACATCTTTCAAAACAGATTCTCAGTAGAGTGGAATGCTTTACATCCAATGCCTCTGGGAGACAGAAATGATCTTTCAGGTACTTTCCTACCATGGATTTCAAGACCCACTTCACATTCTGCCGCACCACTTTTCCTGTTATCTATCACATCTCTATACTGTAGGCATGAGACATACTCAGAAAACAAAAGTAAGGAACAGCTAAAAGAAATCAGTTACTTTGGAAACAACTTGGCAGTTTCTTAAAAAGTTAAACATAAATGTACCATATGACCCAGCAATTCCATTTCTAGGTGTCTGCCAAGGAGAAATGAAAAAAAATGTCCACACAGAAGATTTGTATTTGAATTAGTCATAATTTATACTAGCAGCATTATCCATAATAGCCAAAAAAGTGAAAACAATCCAATTGTCCATCAAATGGTGAAGGGATAAACAAAATGTAGTATATCCATATGTATTATCCTGTTTTCTGTTGCTTATAACAGAATACCTGAAACTGGGTAATTACAAAGAAACAGAATTCATATCATACAGTTTTGGAGGCTGGGAAATCCAAGATCAAGGGGGTGCCTCTGATGAGGGCCTTCTTCCTGGTGGGGACTCTCTATAGAGTCCTGTGGTGACACAGGGTATCACATGCTGAGGGCTGAGCACGAGAACATCTTAATGTACACACTTGCTCTCCTTATAAAGTCATTAGTGCCCCTTCCACGATAACCCACTCATTCATTAACCCATTAACCCATTAACCCATGAATGGATGAATCCATTCATGAGGTCATAGCTCCCAAGATCAAATCTCCTTCCCAAAGCCCTACCTCTCAACACTGCCATATTGGGAATTAGGCTTCCACATGAACTTTGGAGGGGACAAACATTCAGACCATAGCACCATACAATTAAATACCATTCAACGATAAAGAGTAACAAACTATTGATACGTGCCACAACATAGATTAACCTTAAAAACATGATGCTTGGACCCCCATAGCAATGGCCAGCCCCCCCCAAAACAAAAGGAACCATGATGCCTAGTGACAGAAGTCAGACACAAAAAACTACATATCGTATGATTCTATTTATAGGAAGTGCCCAGAAAGAGCAAATCTATAGAAACAGAAAATAGATAAATGGCTGCCTACAGCTGGGGGTGGGAATGGGGATTACTGCAAATGGGCATGAGGAATCTCTCTGGGATAATGGAGAAATAGTCTAAAATTGGATTGTGGTTATAGTTGTACAACTCTGTAAATTTACTACAAATAATTGAACTGTACACTTAACAGGTAAATTTTATGGTATGTAAACTACACTTCAATTAAGCTGTAAAAAAAAAAAAAAAAAAAGCAAAATCAGTTTCTAGGCTTAAAAGAATTCTTCTCCGACCTTTCTGCTGACTGGATCATAGAAGAACTCATTATACTTGCCAAAGTATTTGTTATTTATCTATCCAGAAATATTCACTGTGGTAGAAGGAAGCAAGGACAACGGTCAGGAGCTGAGAGAGCAACATGGTCTGTGCAAAATAAGAGTCCTAAGAGTATATTGGAAAACTCTTTGGAGAGCTCATGGTGGACACAAACCTCAACAAGTCTCTCTGTGCCCATTAATCACCTGTAGTTTTCTGGAATGTACTGTGCTCTTCCATGCACGCCAGACTGAAGCATTTTGTGTTCCCTCTTCTGTTTGCTCCTGTTCCTCTTTCAAGGCTCACTTCAAGCATCATCAATTTCAGTAGCCTCCCACCAATCTTCACTAGCCTGAGAGAGAAAGCTGTGTTTCCAGACATCCACTATACACTGCTTTTCTAGCTGACTGCTTGACTTGGTTCTGACCTCTGATTTTTTAAACCATCTATTTCTCTAGTGCCTAGAGTCCAGACTAAAAGCTTCCTGAAGATGGGTTCTGTATCACTCTTATCTCTCTATCATCAGCATCAACAATAATGCTAGCACATTTTTGGGAGACAGATAGAGGGTGACTGGATAAGACAGATGAATAACCATGTAGGTGACATAAACTTAGTATTCAAATTAACAAACCCAAATACAATGACTACCTCAAGACATTACTACTTTATCCTTCTTGGATTCTTGCTTCCACCCTTGCCCCCCTCAATGATCTATTTTCAACAGACAACCAGAATGTCCTTTTAAAAGGTAAGTGAGGGGCTGGTAGGTTGGCTCTGCTGGTTAGAGCACAGCCTTATCATACCAAGGTCATGGGTTCGGATCCCCATACCAGCCAGCTGTCAAAAAAAAAGCTAAACGTAAGTCATATCATGTCATTCCTCTGCTCAAAATCAGCTAATAGCTCCCCATTTGCGGTAAGAGCCAGTCTTTATGATGGTCTACAAGCCCTGACAATCTGACTTCTCATCATCTCTCTGAGCTCACCTACTGCCCCCTCTCCCTTCAGTGGCCTCCTGGCTGTTCCTCAAAAGTGCCAGACCTGTTGTGCTCTTTGCACCTGATACTCTCTCTAACTGGAATGCTCGTCCCCAAAATACCGACCTAGCTTGTTCCAGCAACTCCTTCAAGTCTTTATTTGCATGTCATCTTCTCAGCCAGACCAGCCCCAACCACCCTATCAAATATGGTGTGCATGTACACATACATTCTGCCTACATCCAACCTGCCTTATTCTTCTCCAAAGCACTTATCACTTTCCAATATTTTATAAAATTCACTAAGTAACTTGCTTATTGGTTCTTTCCCCCATGTAGAACATAGTTCCATGAAGACAGAAATTTTTATCTGATTATTCATTGCTATTGTCCAGAACCTTATTTGTTAAATAAATGAATGAATCCCATTGATATACCTTACTGCTCATTTAGAAAAGTGTCTTTCCCGGGGCCGGCCCGGTGGCACACTGGATAGTGCGCCGCTTGGGAAGCGCGGCAGCGCTCCCGCCCGAGGGTTCGGATCCCACATACAGACCGGTTCCCGCTCACTGGCTGAGCGAGGCGCGGGAGCAGCACCGAGGGTTGCAATCCCGTTGCCGGTCCCCGGTCCGGTACGGGGGCAACACTGAGGGTTGTGATCCGTTGCCGGACACGGAAAAAAGACAAAAGTGCTCTTTAAAGCAGTGACAGTGCTGGTCTTCTCAGTATATGATGCATTCTCCTTGACCTCGGCATGCCATAAGGCCTTTGGTCAAGGAAGTGAGCCAATGACTGAATT
>NW_007730284.1:115052-139375 GCF_000696425.1 Galeopterus variegatus | reverse complement strand
TTCTTTACCCCATGTAGAACATAGTTCCATGAAGACAGAAATTTTTATCTGATTATTCATTGCTATTGTCCAGAACCTTATTTGTTAAATAAATGAATGAATCCCATTGATATACCTTACTGCTCATTTAGAAAAGTGTCTTTCCCGGGGCCGGCCCGGTGGCACACTGGATAGTGCGCCGCTTGGGAAGCGCGGCAGCGCTCCCGCCCGAGGGTTCGGATCCCACATACAGACCGGTTCCCGCTCACTGGCTGAGCGAGGCGCGGGAGCAGCACCGAGGGTTGCAATCCCGTTGCCGGTCCCCGGTCGCAACACTGAGGGTTGCGATCCGTTGCTGGACACGGAAAAAGATAAAAGACAAAAAAAAAAAAAAAAGAAAAAAGAAAAGTGTCTTTCCCTTGGATTCAAAATTAAGTTGAACATAAATGAGTAATTTCTGACATACATCCCTCCTTCCATACTTCTTTATGCTAAAAAATGATACCAAAATATAAACAAGCAGGACCAATACATCTAAAAGCACTATGAAAGTAGTGGTACCATGTAAGAAATCTTGCTCTAGGTTACAAGACCTGCATTCTAGTTCTGCCACCAAAAGACTTTAGGCATGTCACTTCCAGTATCTCCGCCCCCATCTACAAAACTAAAACTAAGCTCTGCAAGCTCTGTGGCCTGAATTTTATTCTCCATTCACCTGTTCTGCAGTGGTGCTCACTGAAAATGCTGTTAACCTCACTGTTGGACCCTGTCCCAGGTCTGTACTGCACAGCCTTTCTCAAGAGCATGTGATGGAACTTACTCCCGCCTGGTTATCAATTCAGATGATAAGTACTATTTGTGCCTGTCTTCACTCAGTTTATAGTTTAAAGCCTCTAAATTTTTTTGGATTACACTTCCCTATTAGAATACCTAAAATGTACATGTATGTATAAATCATACAGTCTATTGTTATGCAAATTACAGCTATAAAATATATTCAAAACAGAATAACTTCAAATAGTAAAATTAAAAATAAATATTAACAGGAGCTGTAATGGTCCTGTTGCAGCCCAGCGGACTGCCCTGCCCCCACCATAGAACCCACTAATCTTAAAGGTGAAAGCAGCATCAACTGAATAGTTTTACCTCACCCAGACTGGAAATTGGAAAACATTTCCAGTGTTCCCAATGGGAAGCATCTCACTGCTAATCAGGGGAAATGTGACAGTTCAGGTGATACATTCCTAAGTCCTTCAGACTCCGAATTACTAAAATTTTAGAGCTAGTCAGATTCTCACCCAGCTCTGCTCATAATGTTTCATAAGAATGACCTTGAAAAATTGAAACTTTCAACCTGGCCTGGGAATCTTAAAAATACTTTATTAAAAAATCAATTCACGGGGCTGGCCCGGTGGCGCACTGTAGCAGTGCGCCGCTTGGGAGCACGGCGGTGCTCCCGCCGAGGGTTCGGATCCCACATACAGACCAGCCGCTCACTGGCTGAGCGAGGTGCGGGCGCAACGCCGAGGGTTGCGATCCCGTTGCCAGTCCCGGCCCGGTACGGGCGTGACACTGAGGGTTGCGATCTGTTGCCGGTCACGAAAAAAGACAAAAAGGAAAAAAAAAAATCAATTCACAAAACTGCACACATCAGCACACCTATGTTTACTGCAGAGAGTACCCAAAAGCTATCTTTTATATGAACTCATGGAGGAAGCTTTTAGAGCCAGGGTCATTGTAATGGAGGTAGACAAGGTGTAGACCACACTTCATGAGATGTGCAAACCACAAGGCCCAAAACAAATCCAACAGACTGTTCAATCTTCAGAAACCCAAGATGCCTAAAATAAAAAACACAGACAATGACAACTTTTGGTAAGCATGTGGAGAAACCAGAATTCTCATACATTGTTGGTGGGATTGTAAAATGATTTGACCACTTTGGAAAACAGTCTAGCAGTTCCTCAGATTGTTAAATACAGAGTTACCATATGTCCCAGACATTCTACTCTAGTTATATACCAAAAGAATTGAAAACCTACATCCAAAAAAAAAAAAAAAAGAAAGAAATCCTACGTCCACACCAAAACACAAATGTTCATAACAGTATTATTCATAATAATCAAAAAGTGGAAACAACCCAAACATCCCAACAACTGATGAAAAGATAAAAAAAAATGTGGCATACCCATAAAATGGAGGATTACTTGGCAATAAAAAAATTAAGTACTGAAGTCATGCAACAACATGGATAAACCTTGAAAACATTATGCTATAAGTGAAAGAAGTCAGACACAAAAGGCCACGTATTATTTTATTTTATGAAATGTCTGGAATAGAGACAAAAAAAATCTAGACTCAGAAAGTTGATCAGCAGTTGCCAGGGATTTCAGGTGGGGGTTATGGAGAGTGACTGCTAATGAGTATGAAATTCCTTTGTGAGGTGATAAAAACGTTCAAATTAGATAGTGGTAACAGTTGTACAACTCTGTGAATATACATACACACATACAAAACGGAATTGTATACTATAAGAGGGTGAAGATATAATGTGTGAATTTTATCTTAATAAGGCAGTTCTTCATCATCATCATCATCACCATTGGTATTATAATGGCTAAATGAAATGTGGTATCCTGGATCAGATCCAAGAAAAGAAAAAGGACATTAGTGGAAACACTGATGAAATCCAAATGAAGCCTGTACTTTGATTAAAAAGCTGTGCCAAGTCCTTTGTATTTCTTAGTTTTGACAAATGCAGCATAATGTAAGATGCTAGCATTAAGGGAAGCTGAGTGAAATGTATCTGGGAACTCTTAAATTACTTCAAAGTAAAAAGTTTATTAAAAAAGGATAATTAAAATATTATAGTATATACTTCAATACTACAAAATACAATGTAGCTAAATGGAAAGAACAATTTATATCTACATGTTTTTACCATGGAAAGATGTCCGTGTTACAGAGTTAAAAAAAAAAAAAAAAACCCAGCAAGTTGTAGAATATAATATGACCGTATTTCAAAAAAAAAAATTATATGCACTGTTTTTGTGTGGTGTATTTGTTTGTACTCAGGAGACCAGGCTTTTTGCCTTATGCTTCATAAATGTCTGTATTATGAAATTTTCACAATAAGCACATATAAATATGTAATTTAAGAAAGTCACAATTTTAAAAATTTAATATTTTAAATTTTGAACAAATAATTATAAATCCCCTGAGAGGCTACCTGCCAGGAAGGAATGGAAGACTGTCTTCTTTCCAGGTTTTGTTTGCAAAGTGGAGAAGGAATGCACATCCAAGAACATCCCTCCGCTCCAAGGTTATTTCCGCCACTAGGAATATGGGGTATCACTTCAGTACCAGGCATTTTAAGAATAGCAAGGTATTGACCTCTGAAGCCAGACAGTGGGTGCATGTTATATCTCTGCTTTTGTGTGTATTTTGTGTTTTTCATAATATGAAGTTAAAAATAATAAAGGTGCCCTATATTTTTGACCAATTACCTAGGAATCAGGATTAAAACTTGAGACTACTGTTCTGGGAAAAGAATCACTGACTGTGCAAACTATCCTATGGTTCTCCTTTCCCCTCCCCTACATACTGCAGTAACTAAGAAGAGTAGCTTGCAAAGCACTGATCTCCTACAACCACTGTCAAAGGAAAACTCAGAGAAAAAACAGAATGATGAGATGGGGGAGGAACCAAAGTTATAATTAATATGCTCACTATTCTACCTTGTGGAAAATCATCAGTTTCTTCCTCTGACTGGCATATCTATAAGGGTCCTGATATATCTGTGTGGAGTATTCATAAAGCAAATGTACTTCATGGGGCCTGGTTTTCCAAAGCCTTGAGGTTTCAAACATTGACCTTGCAAAGGACAGGAAATTTTCCCCAGGCTATAGTCTCTGTTGTAAGATAAAGAATTGTAACACAGCAAGGTTGCTGGCTCAAAGACAGGTTACTGATTGATATGTGAAGATACTGGGAAATTGCTGTAAGAAGAGAGTGTTTGCTAAAATCAAGCCTTTGTTGCAAATTGCATTATAGAAGATCACCTTGCTTGACTTACTGAATGTTACTAGCTTCTATTGTTAAACTTGTTAAACTGTACTTAGCAAAACTCTACTTATGTCTCTTCCTGTAACTTGCTGGTCTGGAGAATAAATGCAGGAAGAGAACCCCATTTCGTGGTTAATTTCCCAAATGGAAGGAATGCCTTGTTCTTGAGGGTTTGGGGAAATTAACCCCTTTTTGAAGCTTCTCACCACTCAAAAGAGATGGGCTTTGAGTAATCTTTGGCGGCTCTGTTACCCAGGGGAAAAGGGGTGACAAATCCGTGAGAGGCAAAGCAACATATCTGCAGGCATCAGAAGTGCAAAAACCACAGGTAAAGCTGTTTTCTTTAGGGAATCAGCAACTTACAAAGAAGGGTCTCAAGGCTTCATTATGTTAGGGTTAGACAAGTGTTTTTGTCTTCTATGGTTTATCTCAGGATGAAACATTTTACCTTTGACTCTGACACCAAAGTATTCCTACAGGTTGCAACATAAAATGGACTTCTTGCTATCAGCCCTAGTGAAAGAGTTTGACAGCCTCAGTCCTAGACAGCAAGCCTCCCCAGAGCCAGGGCCCACTGACTTCTCTCTTTGTCTCCTTAGAGCAAAGGCAGGGCTGGACACAGTGCAGGACCTGGGCAGGCAGTCTACCTTCAGGGCCTGACTGTCACCACCTGCTATCCCATGCTGAGATAACATTTGCTGAACGATCTGAGTATCTGAGTTCTTCCTAAGACTGGGAGAGCTGACTTAGGGAAAGTGCTGAGCACACGGCCCAGTATGAGGCATTCTTTAAATATGCTTCTCCTCCCTACTACATCTCTCATCCCTTCTCCTGTGTTCTACCTTTCACTGATTTATCTACTTATCCGACAAGAACAAGTAACTCCAAAGCCATGTCTGGCTATAACACAACCGGTTGCTCCAATGCTGATGAGTTCTTTGACTCCCTCCATAAAAAAATCAACTGAGTAGAATATTGAACTGCTCTTCCAAACATTTTCAGATAAATATAATTTGGAAAATTCTCCACTTTGGAGCTTTCCCAAACTGTTCAATTATTTACTAGGGGATCAAATGTAAGCACAGAAACACAATGAACAAATTTTACTTTAGCTGAGCTTTTGTCCTCAGGGGTTTTGTTATTCAGGTTTTTGTTTTTAGGTTTTCTCTTTCAGTAATGTAGTCAGGTACAGGGAATCCTCTCCTGACTTTTTTTTTTGTTCTTTCAGAATCTGGAATGGAAGTCACCTGTTCTTTCTAGGTCTCAGTTCCTTTATCTGTAAAATGAAGTAGTCCCAGATTACTTTTCTTGCCTCTTTTAACTTTGAAATGTTGTAACATATGAGCATAGCTTAGAGTATGATGGCCCCCACACAGGCCAAGCTAAAAAGACGTGACAGAGATACTGGCTGAGCCTCCTTGTTCAGGGAGGCGGGCCCCTTCCCCATCTGGCTTTCCACTACTAATGGGTGCCCTCCCTCCCTTCAAGGCCCAACCGAATGGAGGCATCTCCCACCCATATAGTCTCCACTATCTCTTCCTTCTCTGACCTCTAACCACAACACTCCAGGACTACATAAGCTGGCATTTAATTTTTCTCCACTTTTTTCATAGAGCAGTTTGTATACTGCTAAGCAGGCAGTCAAGAAACGCCTGTCTGATGACTTGTTGAAAGAGTCTACATCACACTGAAAAAGGAGGTGGGTAATAAAATTTTGTCAAAGAAAACTAGTAAGAGTTTAAAAGGGAGGCAGGCAGAAAGAATCAGCAGAAATCTCACTTCAGAGTTGAGCCCCTCATCTTTCATTCCAGTTCATTCATGCTTTCAAACACACAATAAACAGTAGCCTTGCCAAAAAATAAAAAATTACACATGCCTACACGCTTTATGAATTCTGTAATGAAAAAAAAGCCAACTTGTTCTAGCACAGAAAGCTTAAAGGCAGGATAAACCAAAGTGCATTTGCTGCTCTCATTTCTTCTAACTTCCAACCTCTTGGAAAACAAAAAGGTCCTGGGAACTGGGATTGAGTTCTCAGCCCTAGGAAGCCAGCTTCTTTTGTACTGCCTCCTACTCCTATCTAATCCTGATTTCAAATTTTAAAAACCACATTTGGGAGAAATAAACAGAAAAGAATGAACAAGGGATAAAAATGAAAATTCATGATGAAATTATTTCAAATGCAGAATTCAGTGTCCATCCAAAGGCAATAATGAAACACAAAAGAAAGAGGAAACCTAACACTTATCCATTCCTTTATAAATGCTCCATTTCAGGAACCACAGTCTATTGTCTGAGACCATGTCACTTAATCTCTCTGGCCCAGCAGTGGACGATTTGATGTCATGACTCTAAAATGGTTTGATTTCTCTAATTAAGGGCTTCACCCTAACTTAGAACCACTGAAGAAGATTATCAAAGATTTCAGGCAGAAATGGTCTTGGATACCATCCTGTGTTGGATTTACCCTTTTTTATCAACAGACTTATCACCTGTACACATCCAAGTCTGAAGGGCTCCAAAGCCCAGCTCTTTCTATGGCACTATATTTTCCTCCCAGGAAGGAGAGAATTAGGAATCAGAGTCCGAAGGCACTCCAGTTGAAGACAGGCAACAAGCACATATTTTTTTTTCCTTTTTTTGTCTTTTTTTACTGACCGGTAATGGGATCGCAACCCTTAGTGTCGTGCCCGTACCAGGGACCGGCAACAGGATCGCAACCCTCGATTTTTTTCCTTTTTTTGTCTTTTTTTACTGACCGGTAATGGGATCGCAACCCTTGGTGTCGTGCCCGTACCAGGGACCGGCAACAGGATCGCAACCCTCAGTGCTGCGCACGCACCGCGCTCAGCCAGTGAGCGGGAACCGGTCTCCACATGGGATCCGAACCCTCGGAGTGAGCGCCCCCGCGCTCCCAAGCGGCGCGCTCTCCAGTGCGCCACCGGGCCGGCCCAACAAGCACATATTTTGATCAACCTTTGCTCCTGATAACCTATGAAAATGACAGAGATACAGATTATACTCCAAAACAACCTGGGGAATGGGGGAGTAGGGAGAACACAAGTAGCCATTGGTAAATGAAAATTTTCCCCAAACACAGTTTGGGAAGAAGAAAAGGGAGAGAAAGCCACATGGAATATGCTCCAAGGGGGCATGGTGGGCATCCACCTGGGTCCTAAATAAGTTCTGGGCTTCTATAGGCAGCTACAGGGCAAGAAGGAATTGGGACATTGGGATAAGTTGGAGAATTCAGGGGGACAGAGGACTGCCAAGGCAAGAACAGAGAAGCTGTGTAAGGAGGTGGGGAAGGCAGAGCAGGAGGGGCCTGTGAACAGGCCAGGCCAGGCCACCTCTGCACACTCAGCTCAGTTCTGTAAGAATTCTGAGGTGAGTTCACACATCTGCCTCCCACCAGTAGACTATGAGGAAGGTAACCAAATAATTTATCAACCATACTGTAGAACTTTGAGATTCAAAGGGCACTCCTATTATTTCAGGACAAGGAGCATACACAGGACTGTCCCAGGCAAAGTGGACATGTGGTCTCCCTAGGCATGAATCCCTCAAGGCAGGAACCATGTCTTACTCTGCTCTGTATTCCCAAGACCAAGTAAACGTTATAGTAAATGTTGGCTGAACAACTGATGTGATTACTTTCTTCAGAAATTCTAAATGTGCTAAAGACAATTTGTGTCTTATTTCTACCAGGGCTGCCTTGTTGCACAACACCAGGAGGCACTGTCACAGCTCTGTGCAGCAGCTGTACTCCTGTAAAAGAAGATGTACTTTTTTAAATTAAAAAAGAAAAAAAAATTTTCTAAATGAGCTTTGAAATGAACTTCCTCCACACTCGCAGCCAACCCAAGCTCTGCCCTGAAGGCACTTTCCCCCTAAACTCGCTGTGACCTTCCCTTCACCCCTCCTTGGCAGAGAAAGGCTGTCAGAGCCCTGAGAGCTGTGGTGACAGCTGACACCCCATGCCATGAGCCCAGAGCCTTTTTTCTTTCTTTTCATGGCAGCTCCAACTCTGGCCATCATCTGGCTTGGTAACTCACAACCAAGATCACCAGGCATGACCGGCACCGATCTACATGCTGTATAAGAGTCAGAATATACAAAAAGAGTAGGAAGATTCTAAAACTCGTTCTAAGTCCTTTATCTGTTAGGGTCGGTTTGTTTTAAGTCATCAGTAGACAAGAACCCTGGGATCTGTCTCTCTTCTGAGAAGAAAACACCCAAAAGGCACAAGTGAGAGTCCTGCAGGGGTGTTTCAGGGAAGGCCAGAAACAGGCATGCAGTGGGAGCTAGCACAGGGCTCTGAGCCATCACGCCTGTGAGATTGACAGCTGTGAGTCCTATCAATGGACCTCCAGCACCCTTCTTACATTTCACTGGTTTAATCCAGGCTACCAAATAATTCCAATGAGACCAGCCCATACATTATTCAGGTGCCTCTGAAGACAGAGTAAAGGTGAGGGTGCAAGAAGAGAAATGGGAGGAAACCTGTGGGACTGCTGGCCAGACCTCAAAATGCCTGCATTTCCTGCATCCCATTATCAGACTACACGCTACGTGTATAATTTGAATTTCCATTTCTACAGATCCTGGAATTATTTTATAAACATCACAACCATATCGTACTCTAATAAGTTCTGTACTGCACTGTACTTTGTGTTAAAAGTACTAGTTTATAAAACATTTAATGGAAATGAGCTGGGCCTCTCTTGAAAGTCTCTGTTTTCAAGTGGAACTATGACGGAGAGCTAAAGAAGTATCATTTATAAGCATAATGCCTCAGGTGTCTGCAGACAGGACTTCCTTAGGTCAGGGAGGATCAAAGTTCAAAAACAGTAGGTACTGCGAAGAAAATAAAATCAACTCATTTTATTGAGGATTTACTCTGTGCAAAATACACGCTCAAGTCTTAAATTACTTTCAGATGCCGCTAGTAATTTTGGTAATAAATAATAACTATATTCCAATGCCAAATGCTCAAACTATTGTCTGACCTTCCCCCAACATTTCAATAATCCACCCCCAATCTCATTACCTCTCATTTCACCAAACTATTTTCACAAAAGCCCACTTTTGTCCCTAAGACGGCTGGGAGATCCACCATAATATTTTAAATTTCCAAAGTGTAACACAGAACACCCTAGGAGCCTGCTCAAAAACTTTCAATGAACACTCACAGCCTGCTTAAAAAAACAGTTTAACTGCCCTGACACATTGATGTCCTCCAAGGCCCCACACCAATCTATCTTTCTAGGAAGCTCAGTTCAGGTGAAGAGTTTGGGTTCTGAACCCAGATAGCCCAGTTTCAAATGCCAGTTCTAGCACTTGTCTCCAGCTATTAAAGGGGAACTGCAGAAGCAACTAACAAGATGGTTTTAAGGATGAAGTGAAATAATTTGTCTAAAAGAGCTCAGCACAGGCCTGGTACACAGAATTGTTTGATAAACACTATCTATTTTCATTATACCCAGATTGTTCCATTCCTTGAACAAATATTCGAGCACTGCTGTGGGCCAGGCACTGTCCTAAGTGCTCAGCTCATAGACTGAACAAAGCAAAGCCTGCCCTCTTGGAGCTTTATGTGAACAGGAGAGGACAGTGCCCTGTGACTTCTCTCCCCATGAACCAAGGCCCAAAGTGAAACTTCCCCAGCCCACTCCAGCTGCCACAGCTTTGCTCAGGCACTGTTTCTACCTGGAATGTTCAATTCTACCTGCCCAAGTCCTACCTATCCTTTAAGATCCAGCTCCAGAGCCACCACTTCCAGAAGCTTTTGCTAGTCACCTCCCATAGAAGGGAAGCCTGGACTCGGCACCCTGTTTGCATCTCTCTTAACTGGTTAGCTGTAACATAAAACACAAGGTCCTCCTATGCAAACCACATCTTCTCTGCTATAATCGCTAATTTGAAAGCAGGGAATATAATTTTTCTCTCCTAAATTACCTGGGCACATCTTATCTCCTCCAAAAAAAAAAAAATTGTGAAATGGGCAAATCAATCTCTATCCTAATTATCCTCTCATCATCCTATGATTAAGCCAAAGAATACAAAGAGAAATCTGGACTACAATACCTTTGGAGCCCTACACAATACCAGAGATGTAGTACCAGAGTTCAATGATTTACCTTGGCTAAGAACTCTCTACATGACTACTTTTGTCTTCCCAGATGGGGTTGGTAGGCTGGTAAAGTTTTGGTGGACTGGTGCACTACTAAGACTTGCATGCTTTTACACTCATGAAACAAAAACAGAGAGAAAGATTAAGGCCTTATAGACTTTCAGGGTATCATTAGAGTATTCAATTTCTAATATGCATTAAACTGCCCCTAATCATTTCTTATCATTAAAATTCTTGCTGCAAGTCAAGAGGGGAAAGGGCCCAGTACAGAACAGAAGGATTCACCCGCTGGTCCAGAGGACTTCAGATTGATGTGTACCATGCTCTCAGGTTTACTGCCAAGTGAATTGGTAAGAGAGGGGTGGCTCACAAAACCCAGCCAAAATCAGTTCACAGTTCAGAGACACTACATTTCTGCTGAGCAGGGTCAGCAGGGCCCAGCTTCCCTCCCCGCTGTAACCCTGAGGGTGACCAATGCAACAGAAAGGATGGTAGCTAGCCTTCAGAGCTTCTTGACCCTCACACTAGGACAGTCCAATCAGATAACAAATGACCCCTAGAAAACTCAAAGTTCCTTTGATTTCAGGTAAGGAACATGTATTCTAGGCAGGCAAAAGAACAAATGAAAGAAACAAGTGTTTAATAACCATAACACAAATTTAGTGAACACTCTGCAGCACTAAGCAAGTAATAGGCTCACAGGTGAATGAAGATATGAGTCTACCCGGAGACAGGTTTTTCCAGGTACTGGGGACTGAATCTAAATGTCTGAAGTTTCCATTTTAGTTAACGGAAATCTCCTAAAATGTACTAGACATGTCTACTATAGAGAATATTCTAGAATTTAGCTTTTCTTGATGTCTCAGGGTCACCATTACAAATATAACCACTGTGCTGAGCTGAAGTCCAGGAGGTGCTTTCCAGGATTCCACAACGCACACCAACAAATCAGAGATGGCCTTCTGTAATATCCAGGTCCTCAGTTGTCCTCTCCTACCTTCACTTGCTGTTGAGACATTAGAGGAAATAAACTTTCTCCACAAGTTTTAGTTTGGACAGTGGCAAAGGCTGAAAGAATAGAGTTGATAAGGTAGCTTCCAGCTGTCCTCAGCTGGTGTCATATATCCTTTATGCCAGAGGGTTGAAAGGTTGACTTAGGAAAGCTAAGGGCCTTCCTAAGCCAAGAGACGTAAATGTTTAACCCCTCACAATTACTGAGCAGCTACCACATCCCGAGCACTGTTTTAGGCAATAGAGATTCTGCAGTTAAACAAGACAGGCAAGATCTCTGCCATCAGGAAACTTAAGTTAAAGTTGGTGGGGTGGGGAGTAGAATTTCAAATAGGGATAAAGTAACTGGCTGGGTATAAGAGACCATTTTAGCTGTGGAGGACAGGGAAGGCTTCTGAAAGGTGAGTTTAAGCTGAGCCTCAAATGATAAAATGTAGCTCACGACACAGAGATCTGGGGGGAAGCCAACCAGCCATTAGAAAGGTCTATAAAGCATATTGTAAAGACAGAAAAGTCAGGGTAGCTGGAGCACAGGAAGAGACAGCAGGGAATGGGAATAGGGCCAGCACAGGCACGAGGTCACTTACCCTATAAGGTAAAGTTTTAATTTTATTCTAAGTATAATGGGAAGACACAGGAGACAGGCTGAGAAATGACAGAATCCAATTTATGATTTTAAAAGATTATTCTGAATGCTATATAACACGAGGGTCACCATGGCTAATCTTGTTTTTAAACTGTGTTGACATGACAATATTACAAAGTGGTTAAGAGTGCAGACTCTGGACCTAGACTCTGCTACTTACTAGCTGCATAACTTGGGGCAAATTTATTTCCTTTATGTGCCTCACTTTCATCATCTGTAAAATACAGATAAACATAAATATCTCATAGTTGCTGTTTTAGTGTCAGTTTTAAGGGCAAAAGTAAAAAAGAAAAAAAAAAGGCACCAAAGTGTCTAAATATCAGTAATAATGCAAGCCCTTCTTTCCAAGAAGTCTCTAAGCATTTAGTCTCCTCTCTCCCTCTCTCCTTTACTCCCCCCTCCCCATCTGAGAGAGGAAATGGACAGTTGGTACATCTTGTTAACAAAGTAAGATGGTCTCTCCTTCTTACTCTTGAAGGCTGCCACTATGGTGGGAGGAAGGAGTATGTCCCAAATTTGAACTAGATAGGCAATCCTTCTCGGCTAAGAAAGGTTTTCTCTCTCAAAGTGAAAAATAGATCTCTGACTGAAGTCATTCATGCTAAGCATGTGAGCAACATGGTTGAGTCCCACATGCCTGATTGTTCATTTTGTAACAGCTGCAGACCGAATCTAATGAACTCTTAATGATCCACGGGGCTGCAAGCCTGCCATGCATCCTCTATCACAAAGCACAGTTTTCAGCATAGTCTCAAGAAGCCCGCCTTCCCGCTTCAGAGGGTTGGGGTTGGGGGTGGGGGGACTGTATCAATATTTCTTTTACAATGTTAAAACTATACTTTATACCTCTAGATTTCCTTCACCAGAACCTTATATGATAGAATATCATGATTTTTCTGTTTGAAATTTTCTAGGAACAGATCACAATTTAAAATCAAGTTCTTCAATTACTAACAAAGGTTAGGATTGATGCCAAGGCATTCATCCAACTAAAACTCATTTTCCATATTTATTGGATAGGAAGGAAACAAGGAATACTCCTGGCTGGTTCCCAGGGGTCCCCTCCCACTGCCCTATCCCTCCCCACTTCAACCTCATGACAAATGAAAGTCGCTCATGGGATTTGAATGCTCTTTAGAATCCTCCTGCCTTACAGGGACTATTTCTACAAGTTCATCCCACAGCTAGTCCCTTTCATAAAACTAAACTTAATTAGGATACAACTATAAGGCAGGAAATTATAATGCGGATTTTTTTTTTTTAAATGACAAGACAGATTAAACAAAAAAATACAAAGAAAAAGAAAAGATCATCTCAAACAAGCAAGCAGGAAACACTTCTTACACAGCTGAATTTAATTAAATTGAATAAGCAGTTACTATATGCTGGGTCCTACTGTTCAGAGACACAAAGATGAGGGCCGGCCCGGTGGCGCACTGGATAGTGTGCCGCTTGGGAAGCACGGCGGCGCTCCCGTCAGAGGGTTCGGATCCCACATGCAGACTGGCTCCCGCTCGCTGGCTGAGCGGGGCGTAACTGGCTGGGTATAAGAGACCATTTTAGCTG
Source organism: Galeopterus variegatus (assembly GCF_000696425.1). Classification (NCBI taxonomy): domain Eukaryota; kingdom Metazoa; phylum Chordata; class Mammalia; order Dermoptera; family Cynocephalidae; genus Galeopterus; species Galeopterus variegatus. The sequence goes on along the minus strand of NW_007730284.1, from coordinate 125,975 downwards.
TGGAGGACAGGGAAGGCTTCTGAAAGGTGAGTTTAAGCTGAGCCTCAAATGATAAAATGTAGCTCACGACACAGAGATCTGGGGGGAAGCCAACCAGCCATTAGAAAGGTCTATAAAGCATATTGTAAAGACAGAAAAGTCAGGGTAGCTGGAGCACAGGAAGAGACAGCAGGGAATGGGAATAGGGCCAAAAAAAAAAAAAAAAAAAAAAAAAAAAAAAAAAAAAGATGAATAAAATATGGCCCTTGCCTGCAAGAACATTGATAATATAATTGAAACAAGTACACAAATGGCCATAATCTAAAGCAAAACATGGTCTGGTCTCGCAAAGAAAAGTGTGGGCTGAGTGGTACAGGAGAACCAACTACTGAGCAAGTCATTCCAACTGGGAAAAGTTAGCGCAGGCTTTACAGGAGCCATAGCATTTCATAATGCCGAGGCCTCAACCATGAGGAGCTTGACAAAGCCAAGAAGAGGCAATCCATACAGAGGGAAGAGAATTGAGGGGATTATCAATTCAGTGTGGCTACACTATATGGAGGGAATGTGGTGGAAGAAAAGCAAAGAACACCATGTTTGAGACAAAAATATTCGAGGGCTTTGAATATCATACTCAGGTGTTTGAGCTTTCTTCTGTAGGCACCAGAGAACTCAAGGCTTGTGAGCAGGGATGGACTTAACAGAACTATGTTTTAAAAAGCTCACTTGACGTAGAGAGGGAGACTAGTTGGAATGCTACTTCAACAGGCTGGGGAAGACAAAAACAGTATCTGATTCCTACATTAGAGACACGCTAGAATAAAAAGGTAGGGATTTGAAAGATGGATACTTCAGATAAAATAATAGGTGACATTTTCTTTATGCTTTTCTACTATTTTTGAGTATACATATTCTTAAATATAAGGGAAAATACAAAAAGAATTATTTCAGAAAAAAAACTACTAAAACTTATTGATAATTGAATTGGGTATGTTGGGAAGAGGGACATTTGAGACATAAGGAGCTAAAAATTAACCCCAAATTTCCACTGATGGTGGCTGGTCATGCCTCAAGCCAAACAAGAGCAAAGGAGGAAGGAAGCATCATCACTTCCTCTAAAGTTCATCCACCATCTTCTTCTAGCCAATTAGAAAAGGAAAAGGGAAAACCAAGGGTATTAAAATAGTTCAGGTCCGACTTACCCAGAGCTGTACTAAAATCACTCTGCAATGATCATGAAAACAGTTTTCCAAGCAAAGGACCCACATACACAAAGGAACACATAAACAATGTGACAATGGGATATGATTATCATACAGTTTACAAGTGTATTTGAAGTCATTTTAAAGGTGTCCCTGATGTTCCAGGAATGTATACGCTAATAAATTAGTTCTCTATTCTTTAAAACATCTGTTAGATAATGTTATTGCACTATTTGGTCCAAAAGTACTGTGGTCTATATTACCACACTCACTAAAGTTAAATCTGAAATGTTGAATTAGGGAACTTTTCAGTTCAAAAGCCAATGAACACACATAAATAAGCACAAACAAAATTGGATAAATCTAAGTAAGATTGTTGGTTTATCCTAAAATATCAATATCCTGGTTATGATATGCCATAGTTTGGCAAAATGCTACCATTTTGGGAAAACTGGGCATTTGTACAAAGGACCTCTATGAACCATTTTTTACAACCACATGCAAATCTATAATTATCTAAAAAAAAAGGGGGGGTCCTTAAAAGCAAAAAAAAGTCAATGGGCAGCTCTGTCCTGTGAAACCCTATTTACTTTGGCCACACAACAGACCCACATAAAGGGAAGGTTTGCAGAGGCGTAGAATGGTGGTTACCATGGGCAGATGGGCAGATGTTGGTCAAAGGACACAAAATTTCAGTTAGATAGGAGAAATAAGTTCAAGAGCTCTATTGTACAACATGGTGACTAGAATTAATAACAATGTACCACACCTAAAAAATCAGAGATTTTAAGTGTTCTCACCACAGAAAATGAGAAATATGTGAGGCAATATATATGTCAATTAGCTCAATTTAGACATTCCACAATGTATACATATTTCAAAACATCATGTTGTACACAATATATACAACTTTTTATTCATCAATTAAAAATTAATTTAAAAAAATAAAAAATTGTTTTAAAAAAAGGACAAGCTTTGGCTAATTGCTTATAAGTAAAAGCATAGAAATGTGTCAGATTCTGAATCTCAGAGACCACAAAGAGAAAACTTGTGAATAACAATGCCTTTCAGCTTTACACATCCTCAAAGTAGATAGGGCAGTTATACTATCGCTTTCCATTTTAAAAACCAGGATGCAAAGGCTCAGAGAGGTAGAGCGATGTGCCCAAGTCTATGCACCAGAGTAGAGCTGAGTTAAAGCAAGTGTTCATAACTCAATATAAAAATGCCAAAAGGGAATTAAAAATCAAAAATTTTTTAAAAGGGGGAAAATAATGTCAAAAGGAAAAGTCTAATTTCCTACTAGGAGAGGAGAGAGAAGGGGAGGAAGGAGGAAAGGAGGAGGAAGGTGAAATGCACCCAAGCTGATATTATTCAAGAAATATCATCTCAGCAGCATCCACATAAATAAACCAAGGCTCATGCATGACCTACTGACAGGCTTCATGTTATGAGCTACAGAGGAGACGTTAAAACCCAGCCCAACACCAAAGGGTGCAGATTCTTACCCACTACTGAAAAATGACTGATGCTGCTAAGAACATGGGAGAGGCCAAAGCAAACCCTTGAAGCCCTAACACACAGGTCTCTGTAATGGCAAGATATGATATAATCTGGCCTTCAATTAAATTATTCTCATTTGACCATCAAAAAATCCCATGGAATACCATGAGTAGCAAAGTTTATTAGTTATTATTTTCATTTATTAGACAAATTTTACTGAGCACAGCTATGTGCCAAGGCACTAAGCAACATGTTACAGGTAAAATTACTTTTTTTTAAAAAAAAGGTAGATATGGGTTGAGACAGATAGTAAGTAAAATAATCACAACATAATGTAAGCCATGGTAAATGCTATAAGGGGAAAGCTTTGAAAGCATACAAAAGGGAGATCTGTTCTAGCCTGAAGGTCAAGAAAAAGATTCAATGAGAGATCAAAGCTTGTGGAGCATAATAAAAGTAATCAGAGGGGCCGGGCCCGTGGCGCACTTGGGAGAGTGCGGCGCTGGGAGCACAGCAGCACTCCTGCCGCGGGTTCGCATCCTATATAGGGATGGTCCCAGTGTGCTCACTGGCTGAGCACGGTGCGGCTGTTCACAAAAAAATAAATAAATAAAATTTAAAATGAGAGATCAAAGCTTGTGGAGCATAATAAAAGTAATCAGAGGGGCCGGGCCCGTGGCGCAGTGCGGCGCTGGGAGCACAGCAGCACTCCTGCCGCGGGTTCGCATCCTATATAGGGATGGTCCCAGTGTGCTCACTGGCTGAGCATGGTGCGGCTGTTCACAAAAAAATAAATAAATAAAATTTTTTAAAAAAATAAAATAAAAGTAATCAGAAATTCAGCTCTGTAAGAAAAAAATAGATCTATAAAATACAGATAATTAGCTCTAAAACACAAATAAAACTTTGACTACTCCATGCAAGAGAAAAAGAGAGGTTACAGAAAAGAACAGTACAACAGTGTGAGTCAAATACTATATCACTTTTCTTAACCAAATTGCATGAACCAATGTATTATTTCACCTTAGCTGTAAAATCTACAGTCTAGGCATGGTCAAATTCCTATCATTACTCTCATTTGTACTTACAGGAAAGAAAGGCAAAAGATAACTCTCAGAAAGTCATTAACAACTCTTACAAAATCACTGGGGAAATGATTACAATTGTTAAGATAGAGAAAATGGGGCCTTTTCTGAAGTTCCTGAGAACACATCTCAGTCGGGGCCATTTAATTCATCTGTTTTATGTTTGGGGGGGGGGATGGGATGCAGTGAGAGATCTGAGTTATGGGACTTCAAAAACAAAACACAGTCCCGGCCTTCCAGAAGCTCATAATCTAGTGGGGAGGACTTACACAAACAGGTAGCTTCAATATAATGTGAAACCAGATAAAAGAGCTTCCCTGCTTTCAAGTCTGAAAAGATATCCCACGCTTATCTGGCACACTTCCTGCTTATATCTGGAAACTGCCATTTCCCCAAAGCACCCCAATTCCTTTTACTGGGAAATGGCCCTTTCAAACTGGCTCTGTGCCCTTTGACATGACTTAAAAAGGCTCCTACTGGCCAAATATGAGATATCAAGAAGATCTCAAATGAAATGTGATGAACACACGAAACATGTTTAAATTCATGAGTTATATTAGTACTAAAAACCCTCTCTGGAAGCTAGTAGGCACCTAGCCACCAACTCATGTTCTTATTTTTTTTGTCTTTTTCGGGTCCAGTAAGGGGATCGCAACCCTTGTTGTGGTGTTGCCCACACGCACTGGCCATTCCTATATAGGATCCGAACCCGCGGCGGGAGCGTCGCTGCACTCCCAGCGCTGCACTCTCCCGAGTGCGCTGCGGGGCGGCCCCAACTCATGTTCTGAAAATCTAAGGAAAGACTAAGGTCAACTGTCTTTCCTATAGAGAGGAGAGTCAAACTGTCTTTCCTATAGAGAATGTATTTCAGAGTAACCAACTAGCTGATGAGGCAAAGTTCCTTATAGAAGAATCACAACTAATAAATAGTATTAAAGAAAATGACAGAATTAGAAAACTGTCCTATTTTTGAGGCAACTGAAGATAATGGAACATAGACTAGTTGATAGGTGATATTAAGGAATAAGGTGGTGGGCCGGCCCGTGGCTCACTTGGGAGAGTGTGGTGCTGATAACACCAAGGCCTCGGGTTCGGATCCTATATAGGGATGGCCGGTTGGCTCACTGGCTGAGCCTGGTGCTGACAACAACAAGTCAAGGGTTAGGATCCCCTTACCGGTCATCTTTAAAAAAAAAAAAAAAAAAAAAGGAATAAGGTGGTAATTTTGTTAGGTGTGATAATGGTACTGTGGTTATTTTTTAAGTCCTTAATATTACAGATACATATTGAAATATTTACGAGTAAAAGTACAGGACATTTGGAATGTGCTTTAAAATATTCAGGGAGGACTGGCTGGTCAGCTCAGCTGGTTAGAGCAAGGTGTTATGCCACCAAGGTCATGGGTTTGGATCCAGACCAGCCACCAAAAAAAAAAAAAAAAAGAAAAGAAACAACAACAACAACAAAAACTCAGGGGAGGGGAGGGGATAGGGGAGAGAAAACAGATGAAATAAGAAGAGTACAATGCTATAGTTGTTGAAGCTGGATGATGAATATGTGGGATACATTGTTTTATTCTCTTCAGTCTTATGTGTGTTTGGAAAAAACAAAACAAAACACGAAAAAGGTTTGAAAAAAGATACGACCTTTATGCATAGGATAATCATCACCATGTAGTTTAAATGGCAAAAATTTGCAAACAACCTAAATCTATATCAATAGGAGATAAATTAAATTAGGTAGATCATACACATAAAAAGGAATACCAGGAGGCCATTAAAACAGCCATATTTTAAGAAGAAAATATATCCTGCTAACTTTTTACATTGAGCAAACAAAACAACAAACAACAGGCTGTACAACAGCATGTACAATGTACTTCTAATGTGATATATGCACAGAAAAGTGCCTGCAGGGCGTTCCCCAAAGTGTGGGCATCTCTGGGTGGTAATATATGACTGGCAAGTCATTTTCCTTACTGTTCTTCAGGAGCTTCTTATAAAGGTATTTATAATTCTTTGGAAAGTTGGGGAGGAGAGGAAATGTTTATTTTTAGTTTCCCCAAATTGTAAATGAAGTTGAAAATATGGTTCTTGTGGTAATTAAATGTGTAAAATACTAAAAGCAATCATCACAAAATGGGGCACATACCAAAAAATGTTAGAGCTCTTCTTTTTATTTATTCTTTATGTTTCAAAACCATAATAAAGCAATTGCTTATTTTTTTTTATTTTTTTTTTAATTTTCATTAAATTTTTATTTTGTCAATATACAATGTATATGACTATTATGGCCCATCACTGACACCTCCCTCCCTCCTCCATCTCTCCCCTCCCCCCCAAGAATGTCCTTTCCGTTTGCTTGTTGTAACAACTTCAAAAAGGTAAGCAATTGCTTCTTAAACCACAAACAAAAAAAACATCACTCTGAGAGTCCAAAATCCATGTATTTCCCCTCTTCCTTCAATTATTTTTTGACACGTCATACACATTTGTTTCATTTTAAAGTTGAAGACAGAATTCATTCTTCATTAACACATCCCATAATATACATTTTGAAACAGTCCTTTGAAAATACAGTATTATCCATGTCCTTAGATTGTCACTTAGTAACATTTTAGATGTGAGACTGATCATTTAATCATACAGTTGTTTTATTGAAGGGGTTGGTGGGACCTGGACCGTGCTTTCTCCACAGTCCATTAATTAATACCATTAACATTTTCACATTATTTCTTTCCAGATCATTTTTCTACACATTTGTACCCGTGCAGGATTCTTTCACATATGGAATCCCTTCTCCTTTTCTAGCTTCTATTATAAAAACCAAGATACCATTTGCATATCATAAAATTCATCCATTTAAAGTGTACAATCCAGTTATTTATAGTATATACACAAGGTGTGCAGTCATCCACTATCTAATTCCAGGATATCTTCATCACCTCAAAAAGAAACCTGTACAAGGTCCAGGGTTCAATCCCTGTACCAGCCAACCACCAAAAAAAAAAAGAAAGAAAAGAAAAGAAAAGAAACCTGTTACCCATTAGCAATCACTCCCCATTCTCTCCATCACCCCCCAACCCCATCCCTGGCAACCACTAATGCAATTATAATTCTTAATAAGGCTATTTTGTTAGTGAAGGAGAGAGGATGTGATACATTCATGCATAAGTCAAAGGATTTCCATTCTACAACGTTTGCAATTTATAAAGAACATGCTTCAACTGTACATGTACCACTACACACTGAAGAAAATAAGCATTTTCCCTGTGAATTAATCCTTCTGTTTCTACTATTAAAGCAGAAATCAAACCAAACAGCCAGCTTACTCTAATTGCATTGCTAATCAACTCTGAACGTGTGGCCATAGCATATTTCACAATCTTGTCTCAAAATTCTGAGGCAAAAAAAAGAAAATCTATAGCAGTTACCACAAAAAAATAAACTAAATGTAAAAAGCAGTAAATGAAGTCACTAAAATAAGCTAAACTCATACCAATGTTTGCTCATTTAGCTGGCAAAACTAATCAAAACAGCTCATGAATTAAATGCAGTAACAGATTTTCTACAGATTTTTATTTTTATCTTTATAGAGCAACTAGATGAAAAAAATATTTTTTCCTTTTTGTCTTTTTTACTGACCGGTAACGGGATCGCAACCCTCGGTGTTGCGCCCGTACCGGGGACCGGCAACGGGATCACAACCCTCGGTGTCGCGCCCGCACTGCACTCAGCCAGTGAGCGGGAACCGGTCTCCGCATGGGATCCGAACCCTCAGCGGGAGCGCCGCTGCACTCCCAAGCGGTGCACTCTCCAGTGCGCCACTGGGCCGGCCCTAGATGAAAATTTATGGGAAAAAAGTGGGGCTGAAGCAGCTGAATAAGCTTAGTGGATCCTTAATCCTAACTGTAATGTTGCTGGGTATCACCCATATTTTACATATGAAAAGTTACTATATTGTGAGCATGATTCCCAGAGAAAAACTAAAGAATCACTGTAAGCTACCGGTGATGCTACTTAATTTCTACACCTAACAAAGGCATTGCTTTTGGCAACAAATCTAACTTCCATTTATTTCTTCACGTACCAGACAACATATATAATTTTATCATCCCTATCACATCCTGACAAATATCTTTTCAAAACCAGTTGTAGAAGAAAATTTTTAAATTTCTTTTTATAAAAATACACTTACTGCGAAAATTCAGAAAAAACATGGAGACAGAAAGAAAACCTATCATCTATAATTTCATCAAATTAATACCATCAACATTTTCACATATTTCCAAATCATTTTTTCTATACGTTTATGCATAGTTGAGATCTTGCTGTATATAAATTTTACACCTGCCTTTTTCATTTTACATTATTCCATTAGCATTTCCCCATATCACTGAAAACACTTTTTAAACTATACTTGCCGCAGAGAACACCATCACCTGAATAAATGTATGGAAATACTTACACACTTATATCTTACATTCTTCTAATGCTGGGTATTTGAGATTTTGCCAATTTGAAAGGTACTAATTCTTATTTCAAGTGATTTTTAATCATCATGTGCATATTCCTTTCATGAACACTCAACATATACGCAGAGGCCACACAATTTGGTTCAAAAGTACTTGATTATTTTCAAGTGATTGCGATGCAGAGTCACTGCCAAAAGCCACATTCCTGTCTGAGAAAAAATAACATCCATATCATTACAACTATGGAATGAACAAACAATGAGCCATAAATTCTTTAAACCACTTAGAAATTAAAGGACGTGCCCTCAATCAGTCAAAAAGCATTCTCTCCTATCTTAAATGTGCAATCAGATCTCTCTCCTAACCTCTAATACCAAAAATGTGAAGAGGGAAGACTCATTTTGTTTACCTGTGTGACACTTTGGAAATGGTTATCTTATATAGCTGAACTCGAATTTCTAATTTATACTCTTTTCACAGGCAGACCAGCATCTCACAAAGATGACTGCAGGGTAAAGGCTTGCAGGTGCTATTATACAGTAACTAGAATCATTTCTCTCTCTCTCACAATGCCCTTTTGCTCTTAAGTAAGAAATAAGTACAGATTTTCTTCCTAAACTTGGTTCTAAGGTAGTTGAAATTACTCTTCCGGCGGTTAGAATAGAATGTTACTTCACCCAAATCCTTATTCCTTAAAAGATGTTTTTCTTATTTACCTGTGGACACCAAGCCAGCGCCCAGTCACTGTGTTAAGAGATTGTTGCTGCTCTTCCAAGCATCTGCTAAACTTTTTATTCCTTCCACTGAAAATTTAAACTCACTACCCACTACTATTAGCCATGCAGGAAATCCAAGACCTGTTTTATTTTTCTTACCATACTCCCTAAATAATGTAATTTGACATTCTGCAGACTTCCACTCACATTCCAGTCAAATGCTGACTATGTGCCCTAAAGAATATTACTTAACCTAGAGGAGTCTCAGGGCTAACTAACCTCCGGGAATTGTGGTAAGATCAAAGAATAATGCATAAATAAGAACCTGAGACACAGCAGGAGGTCGAATACATGGTGACTATCTTCATTATGTTCAGACCATTCTTTTCCCACAATCTTCATCACCATTTATTCATTTTGGCAGAATATGCAAAGCAAACACTTCTCACTCACTTGTGACTTCACTCAAGCAAAACCATCTCCCTTTTTTCTTACAGTGCTCATCAAATGCCCATACAGTGCCCATCAAAGCTAGTATCACCCCATCCCAGTCCCTTCCTATTCTCACTCATTTGTATTCTCCTTTGTTCTTCACTGCTATGGTCAGAATGTTTGTGTTCCCTCCAAAATTCATGTTGAAACTTAAACCCCAATGTGATAGTATGATGAGATTTTAGAAGGTGATCAAGTCATGAGGGCAAGTGCTCATGAATGGGGATTAGTAACTTTATAAAAGAGTTGGGGGAACTAGCTAAGCCATTTTTGCCCTTCCCACCATGTGAGGGCACAGTGTTTGTCCCCTCAAGAGGATGCAACAACAAGGCAGAGAGCAGGCCCTCACCACACACTCAACCTGCCAGTACCTTGATCTTGGAATTCCAGCCTCGAGAACTGTGAGAAATAAATTTCTATTACTTATTATCTGGTCTGTGGTTATTATGTTATAGCAGCAGGAATGGACCTAGGACATTCTCCATGATCAATCAGTTTTATGCCTTCATTTTTTAAACAATGGCTTAACAGAGTATTTATTTTCTTGCTCAGGTAGAATACAAATGGAAGGTTTTGAAATAAAGATGGAAAGATCGCTACTTACTCCAGTCAGTTCCTCCTGTCTTAAATCTTGGTGGCCTTCTCCCACCCATGGCTCCCATGTCCATCCTGGAGGTCATCTGTACTTCAATCCCAGAGGGTGTGAGATAGCAGGAAAAACTGCATGAACTTTGTTTTGTTGCCACACCTGGATATAATGCTCATTACTCACATTCATTCTACCCTAAACAGAGCTCAGTTACATGGTTACACACAGAATAACAGGAGGCCGAGTATGCATGCTAACTTGTAGGCTCTGGTTTGGGGGCTCTTCTATTGTTCATAGCTCTGCTTCTTGCTCCAAGCTGAAGATCACCTCAGTTTTGGTAATGCAGTGTCCCAAAGACACCAGGCTGCTGTAGGTCTCCAACATCACATTCCTCTGAGCATCATCCGGGTCCTGCCACTCCTCCCAGATTAAGTTCATAGCCACATCCTCAAATGACACCAACACCCAAGATTTATTCATTTTTAATGATCTTGGAAACTCATGGAGCACTCTGGCAGCAAAGCTGCATTTCTGTTTCACCAAGTGCTGGAACACCCATCCTGCTGCCCAGGATACTCTGAGGCCCACAAGGCTCCCCTTTCACCCTTGCAACTGCCTTCAAGGACAGAGAACTCAACTCGAAATATGAAAAGTGGTGTGGAGTCAGCTGCAACATTTAAATTTCCAGGGGAAAGATCTGAATGTAATTTCTTCCAACACTGAAAACTTTGTATGGCTTTCCATTGTTTGCTTAAAGTTAGTCAAACTGCTGCATATGCAATGACTCAGTCTCAGCCTCACTACAGCCTGGTTGAGCATCACCTACCTGAAGCTTGGGGAGGTAGAGGCGAGATGGGGGGGGGAAGAGGGGGAAGGGGGGGCG
>NW_007730284.1:86025-114736 GCF_000696425.1 Galeopterus variegatus | reverse complement strand
AAGAGGGGGAAGGGGGGGCGGGAGGGGGCAGGTCAGGGGGAAATGCCTCCAGGTGGTAATGTACCACACAGAGACGACTGCCTGTTTCCAAATTAGTTTCCTTTGAAAAAAACACACAAAAAAACCCCATGGGATACATACCCCACAATACATTTTAGTACACATTTTAATGTACTGAGAGACTTGGCCCTGTAAACTTTCACCCACTACACTGGAAAGACACTTAGCCAATGCTCCCTCAACTACTATCTCCTGAAATGAGGCTGCTCTGCAAACGGACTGTTTATTCCTCTGAGGCCTCTCTTTCTGCCACTGTTTGGCTATTCAGGGACAATTTAAATCCATAACAGGTAAACAAAGGCAGACAGTGATGGTGCTGAGCCAACCACAAAGAAATGAAAGAAGAATATTACACTGAATGCTATAAAATAATCACAAAGCTAGTTAAGTACTTAGTATAAGTCAGCACTTATATGTCAACCACTTTCTATGAACTCTTTTACTCTCACAAGTACCCTATGAGATCAATACTGACTCCATTTTACAGATGAAAAATTAATGCCTAGAGAGAGGTTAAATAACCTACCCAGCATCACAAAGCTAGTGAGGGAAAGAGTAAGGGAGGCATGCAGATTCTCACCCAAACAGTCGGACTCCAGACTCTAGGCTCTTTAACTTTTCTATTACAAATTGCCTATTTTACAGAGCTGAAGTCACCTTCAAAGAAAAGAGGGGAAAGAAGAGCAGCAACGAGAAATTGATAACTGGAAGCCCCAACATCGCAAGTGCTTTCTAAACATCTCTACAGCTTGGGAGCATCTGCCAGCAAGTCACAAAAAACAATAGTGTAATAGCCAGAGGTAGGTCACAATTTCAGAGAATGTAGAAGGTAAAGAAAGAAATTGCCAAAGTACAATTTAGAACACAACTCCACAGAGACTAAGTACATTAGCTCTCCTTTGTCGGTGGTCGCATTTCTGGAAGTGCGTCCCCTACCTAGGGTGTACCTAATTTTGGAGATGGTGACAAAACAAAACAAAACAAAAAAAGATCAATTTCTTTAAAGAAAAGGATCAAGATCTCATCTATAAAAATAAATCTTTCTACCAAGCACTCGAGGTTTCTTTAAAGAGCACAGTTACCTACAAAAAAAAAATAGTAACTTCTAGATGGCTTCTCGTTCTGCCACATTCAACATGACCACTCCACTTGCTCCTTTAGTTAAAGATAACAGACCTGGGCAGAAAATAAACAAACACATACCTAATATAAAGATGACTTGCGCACAAAACTAACATTTTTGAGGGCCCTATAGTATTCTTTAAAAAGAAAGAAAAATTTTAAATGCCAGTTGTATTATTTTTTAAATTTCCAAAAATAAAAAACTTAATAAAGTAGTAGATAAACATACCCCTATAATATTCCCCGCCCCCCTTTCCCTGACCTAAAAATGACTCTACTGACAGTTTGGCATATGTCACACCAGATTTATCTCTATGCACAGATGTAAGGTTTTCTTGAACTAAACTATGCTCAATCTGTATATATGCATATGTTTTAATTGTGCCCACATTTGCTTGAGCTTTGGGGTCCTGTAAGTCTAAATCCTCCTCATTCATGTTATATGAACAGCTGAACATTAATGTAGCAGGGTCCCAAACAGAGCCAACCCTCAGGACTGGGCTGGTAGCACACAGTCGGCCCCCACGCAATACTCACTGTGAAGAGAACTGGCATCTCCCACATGCTCTGAACATACTTCTCTCAAAGTAGCATGGCTGGGCAAATCAGCTGATCCTGGCTAAAAAAAATTATCACAGGAGAGGAAAGACCTGGCCCTAAGAGAACAGATCTGGACCTGAAGGGAAAAAGAGGAGTGCAGAGAATCTATTGCTGAGAACAGGGAGACGGCCCGGATCCAGAGGAGGGCTGGAGATTAGGCCAGAAGCTTTCCCTTTCCTAATCCCCTACCATATCCCCTTCTGAATTTCCTTACCATCTCCCCTTCCTTACTAACTTTAAAACTACTCCATTTGGGACCTCTCACAGAGGTAAAGGGCCCAGTCTGGCTCTCAGAAAAATGTAAGTGATGAATAAACATAAGAGGCTCAACTTCACTAGTTTCAATGCCTATTTCCTAGTTACAACCTGGGAATGGTTTTAAACAGGACAGGTATGTGGTGAGTGCACATTTGAAATGTTAATGCAGTATTATAACTTTTTATGTATATCAATACATAAATGATTCAGAGTTTCCATTTTTAACATAAAGAATGGCATAATACTCATAAAAATACTGGTATTTTGGTACTAGAATTCCAAAATTTATTATAATAATCAGTAAGGATAAGTCCTTTGGTTTAAAGGGGCTGGGGAAGATGGAAAAGTTCTCACTTGATCACATAGCTAAAAGCCCAAATAATAACGGATCATCATACAAACACAGAGACACACGATGCCAAGCACTGTGGAATGCTTGGTCATGCTTCATGTCTCTCACTCCTGACCACCCTGAAGTATGCAGTAGTCTCCTCCTACAGACAGGAAACAGAGGCTCAATGTCATGCCTAAAGCCACACAAATAATAAGAACTGTGATGCAAACTTGGGCCTCTGATCCCAATGTTTGAATCTTCCCACTAAACTCCCATGATCTCCTAAGTAATCTAAACTATGAAGTTCTGGTCAAATTCATGATTCTCCCAATGGTCACACTTGGGCCATGTGCCCCCAGAAGCCCACTTTCTTTTAGGGGAACTGATCCTCCTTACTCTGTCCCTGATACAAGTGGGAGCCACCATTTTCTTGCATAGCCATGCTTCTCTGGCCACAATGAGTGGGTCAAGGGTTTGTGGGTTTGGGGTTTGTGGTTGTTTTACTCCACAATGGGAAGAAAGAGACCCTTCATTCTCCTGGTGGAGCTGCAACATGTGAGACGGTGCCCAGTGAACAGGTGTGCAACACTGGGGAGAGGCCTGTGTTCCAGACAAAACCACCAAGCAGATGAAAGCACAGTCCTCCCCACTCAAGTGCCCAGTGCTGTCCCTACAGTGACTTCAACCACCACCCTGACAAGTGACCTGCCCCAATAACACCCCTTTTCAGCTTAAACTGATTTCAACTGAGATTCTGTTCAATACAAAGTCCATCCGACTTACCTCCCATGATCGTGAAGATTACTAACAGTCATTTTCTTTAAAAAGCTCTTTTTTGAAAAGCATTTTTTAGGTTAGGCTAGAATCATATGAAGAATCAAATAGGATCACACCCCTACTTCTCACTGCCAAACAAAAACAAAATTACTATCTATTCAGCATTATTTAGCATCTTCCACTTTAGCTCCATTAAGACGAGCTGACATTAGGTTATAGTAGGTGTGAAAGCACTTGGAAAAAGGAAAGGAATATTCCAAAGAAATGAATTTGATGTTTTTTTTCCCTCAAAACTCTCTTGAGAGATAAATCAATATTATTCTCATTTTGTGGAGGAAAAAAGATAAGGGGATTAAATAACAACAATAGAGAGACCCAACTTTTCTAACTCATTTCAAAGTAGACCTTGTCAAAGTGTCAGGACTTCCTTCTACTTACTATAGACATCTGCTTCTCTGCTAATGTTTAATACACCCCAGACAGAACCAATTTTCATCAATCATGTAAGGGGGAAATGGGGTTGATAAAATTAATTATTTTCTCTTAAAATTTGCTCTTATCTGAAAGTTTAGAAGTGGAAGAAATATTCTCCAATTTTGCTTCTAGCAACAAACAGATACCTTTTGCCTACTCAAAAAGAAAATATCAAGACAAAAGGTAACACCAGGAGTGGTAGGTAAGGAGGCATTCATGCACCACTGAGAGGTGGGCAATCTGGCAAACTGTGACCCAGCAATTCAACCTTTCAGGACTTTCAGCAGAGAGAAACGCAAGCAAGTAGAAACATAGGTTATGTACAGGATATTAGGTGCAGTGATACTTATGACAAAAAAACTAGAAACAGCCTAGATGTTAGCAACCAAGTATGGATAAAGAAATGATGGCTAAACCTTCACAGAAGAGAATATTGCATTAAAATTATTTTAAATCATTGTATAAGTGAAATAATTTATTGATTGGAAAGACGATCATTACACATATTTAACCTAAAAAAGGTCTGCCAAAATAGCATTTGTAGTACGATCAGTCTTACATAAACATTCTTTCCATCTTTTTTCTATGAATGCAAACAGTAAAATAGTTTTCTTGAGGCAAAAGATTGAGTGATTTTCAATTTTTTTCACCATAACTTCTGTTTGTTCGTGTTTATACAATAGGCACATATCACTTTTACTATAATAAAAACAAAATTATTTCTTAAAATCAGCATTTGCAAAAAAACTTCAATTAAGCAGCCTCAAGAAATGTATTTGAATAGTCTGTTCCCAGCATATGTGTATAAATCACAAAGCACATAAGGCTTAGAACGATAAGCCAAAGTAAGAAGTCAAAGACAAAGACATCTCCACAGCTATTCTTCTACATGTTCTTAAACATCATTTGGTGGTTTTTATTCTTAAAATACCTTCTCTAAATCAAAAAAAAATCAAATGCATTGCGCAGGAAAAGAACTTGGCCATCTTTTTTCTTTTACAAGTCTACCTACAGCCAATAAATTGTGTTCTGAAGCCTGAAATCTTGAACAATTCTCAAATTCATCCCAGTCCTTCATATGTCCAAACTAATACCAAAAACCACCCTGTCCTCCTCCCTAATGTCATTACTCAAATTTGCTTCTCCCTCACTTTCCCCTTGGTTCTAGTCCATACCACCTTCATCAGATTTCTAACTCCTCAGGCAATCAATCTTCAGCCCTCAGTGCTGGCTGTGCCTGGGTCTCAGCTCTCCCTGAGATCCTTCGATGCCTTCCTTTGCCGTGTGAGTCAGTAACAAGGTCTTACTAAGGTACCACAGGGCAGTCTTGTCAAATTGCTCCTCTAGGCTCCTCTATCTGGGAAACTTGCTGAGCTTAGTTGGTGTATGACCAGCCCACTTCAATCTCGGAATATTAGCTCTATCAATGACACCTGCAACATCCTCTGTAACAGTCTGCTCAGTTATCTCATCCTAAAGAGTCCTCTCATCCACAAAGCTTTTAAGAATGATTAAACACAGAGATTCCTACCAGGCATCAAACCTTGCACAAAGAATTTCCTCCCCATCTATAACTTCATCCATTTGGCCCACAGTGGAAAAGTCCTGTTTAACAGCTCCCTCTGCCCTATCCAAAATTCCATGTAAAAAGCCACTGTAGCTCAGATAATTCCTCCAGGCTGACCTCTCATTCTTTACTTCAAGCCATTTTTATCTGATTTCTCTGGATTCTTTACCGTGGTCATTGACACAGACTCTCCCTGTAAAAAGATAACTAGGTGGGGTCTACCAAGCTTTTGGTTTTCTTTTTACTCTGATACTTTCTGACGGTTCCCCCTTAGCCCAAGGCCTCAGCTGGTAAGTTCTGTCTACTGCTGAATAACCTGGATCTAAGTATTCTCCTCTGTGTCATCCTTTTCCACATTTGCTTTTTTCTTCTCCTGCAAAGTGTCCTTTAAAATCTGCTAAATGCAGGAAGACGTTTTGCTACTATGAGCCTTTTTATATTCCCATTATAATAATTATGAAAACTTATAGCTGACCATCTCTCCATTTCTACTTTAGCTGCCAGGAAACCCAGAGTCCAAACTGAACTTCATCACATTATTTTATTATGAGTTCATTAAATTATTAGGTTACCTTAAATAATTTGTGAATATAAATGCACCTAAATAATTTAAATATTAATTAATTAATAATTAATTAACTTAAAACATTTTTTCTTCCTTCGCAGTAGTTCCTCCTTGGGATAACTATCAAAGTATACACTTCGTTCTATCTATACAAATAAACATAGGATATAGAGCTCAAAAATATATGAGGCCAAATAATAAAGAAGGAATGTTAGAATTAGAAAATCACCCTTTGTACAAGGCTAAGATATCTACACTAAATGAATCAATGCACAGTACATGCATGTATTGAAATGACACAGTATACCCCATAAAGACATACAAATACATGTTAAAAATAGAAGGAAGTTAGGGAGCGAGGGAGAGAAGAAGGAAGAAAGAAAGAAGGAAGGGAGGGAGGGAGGGAAGGAAGAAAGAGAAGAAAGGAGGAAGGGAGGGAGGGAGAAAGAGAGAAGGGGGAGGGAGTGAGGGAGGGAGGAAGGAAGGAAATAAATCACACTTTGGCAGTCAGCATAGTAATAATTGTTTTAGGCAAGAATTATCAATGGATGCTAAAACAAGTAGGTACAAGTTTGACAGAAACAGGATATTTGCCTAGTCTCAAAGTATGCCCCCACAACATAACAGTTACAAAAAGAAAAAAAAAAAAGAGTAACTTTTTGAAGAACCCTGGCAAATACCTCTTTTACCAGGTAGGATAAAAAGATGTCATGTGCCTCCTAATATGATGCACTGAGGACACAACGTCACATCTGGGGGTATTCCTGCCAAAAGTGAACAACCTTTATTTAGGCAGGAAGAACCATCAAAGAAGCTCAAACTGAAGGACTATACAAATTACAAAGTGGCCTGTATTCTTCAAAAGTATTAAGTCTAGAAAGACAAGGGAAGACTGATGACGAACTGTTCAGAGTAAATGGAACTACATAGACATGAGACCTAAATACAACATGTGCTCTTGCATTGGATTGTGGATCAGGAAAAGAACTTTTTAAACTTTTTCTGTAAAGGACATTAGTAGGACAGTAAGTGAAATTTGAATAAGGCTTGTCGGTGAGACATTAGTTTATCAATCTTAATACTGATTTAGATAACTATACTAAGATTACGTAAATGAATGTCCTTGTTTTTAAGAAATACACACAAGTATTTAGGAGCAATAGATCACTGTATCTAACAACTTACTCTCAAACAGTTCAAAAACATAATAATAAGCATATAGAGAGGATGATAAAACAAGGAGCACAGGGGTCTGTTAACACTGGGGTAAAAAATTAACAATGGGGTCTGGGTGAAACATACAAGAAAATTCTTTGCACTGTTTTTTGAATTTTCCTGTAGGTATGAATATTTTCCAAAATAAAAAACTTAAATGTACATATGGTCACGTTCCACTAATACCAAAGAACTATTTTAAATACGCTGATCTTAAATATTTTTTGTTTATTTGCTTATTAGGTACAAAATGAGTTGCTTCTCTCTCACTCAGGATCGAGTCTGCTATAGTAATCATTAACTGTTACACCCTTTATGCTCCAATATATGCAACTATTAATACTGCTGAAAAATTATAAAGATAAAGATGAATATTTTCCAAAATAAAAAACTTAAATGTACATATGGTCACGTTCCACTAATACCAAAAAACTATTTTAAATACGCTGATCTTAAATATTTTTTGTTTATTTGCTTATTAGGTACAAAATGAGTTGCTTCTCTCTCACTCAGGATCCAGTCTGCTATAGTAATCATTAACTGTTACACCCTTTATGCTCCAATATATGCAACTATTAATACTGCTGAAAAATTATAAAGATAAAGAAAGTATTACATATTGCTTCAGAGGTGGGCTCTAAAGTCAGACTATCTAGATTAAAATCCTGCCTCTGATACTCTCTAGTCATGTAACCTCAGGCAAGTTTTTTCACTTCCCTTAGGCAGTGTCCCCAGCTGAAAAACAGGAATAATCACAGGGCTTATCATATAGCACCTACCTCATTATTGAATGAGGCATCGCATGCAAAGCACTTAACATTGTCTGGCACAAAACTAGTGCTTAATAAATGTTATTTATTAGTAAACATTAGCTATCATCTACTTATCAGCCTCATTGGTGGCTCCATGTTCTCACCCCAACTGTTTTTCTTTTTGCTTTGACATTCAATTTATGATTTCTTCTATTATATGTATCTTTACTTAAATTTTAGTTTTCTGAAACAAGTCAAAGTGTTAAGTGTTAAAAATGAAAAGAACAAGTGGAATCCTCCTAAAAGAGGGGTCCTTAATCAATGGATCAGTTTATACCTTTAGGATTTAAACTCACCCTTCACAGAATTCCCGGTCAGCTGCTGCTCTACTCGGGGACTTTATTATCCACACTGCACTACTCAAGGATTCATATCTTATTACAAAAGATCTGAGGCCTCTGTTTTGGGGCACCGGCAAAATGGCAGGGCTATAGGAAGATAGCAACCTCAGTCCCACATAAAAGTTAATTTTCTACAGATCTTGTTATCATTTGGTCCAATAAGTACATAATATCTTCATCAACTTCCTTTTACTAACTGTATGCTACATACAAAGCACTACACTGGCACCTTATATGCACTGGTTCACTGAAACCTCATAACACAGTGCAGTAGGTATCATCAGACCCATTTTGGTTTTGTTTGTTTGTTTGTTTTCCGGCAGCTGTCCAGTAACAGGGATCAAGTCTTGGACCTTGGTGTTATCAACAGCGCACTCTAACCAACTGGAGCTAACCAGCAAGCACAGACCCACTTATTACAGAAGAGGAAGTATGTTCAGAGAAAGAAAGGTACCTGCTCAAATGTGTAAGTGGCAAAGCCAAGACAGGAATGCAGAGGGTTCATACTCAAATCTGAGTTATTTCCAATATACTTTGTTGCCCTTGCATATACATAAACACATATTTAGGAAGAAATGCCATTAATTACATGCATCAAGGACACCATTTACTCCACAGTCCACATAAATCTTCTTGAAATAAGCTTTCCTAAGGTTTTTTGCTTTTGCTTAGCATTGCTCACTGTAGCTTTTCTACTTACAACAGAGGCACCTGTCTTTTTAAATTACAATGGAGGAATTCACCAACAGGACAACACTGCAAGGAGAACCAGGGAAGAATGGACAGCCTCTAAAAGGAGGCATCACTTGGTGGCAGCACCAAGCACTTAGCCAAAAAAGGAAACAGAAGTCACCAAATCTGAATCCAATAATCTCTTCTGGCTCTCCTCTCAAGGACACAGGAGGGAAATAAAAAACCTCAATTAAAGCCAGGATTTTGGAAATAGGCAAGGGAATTGAGAAGAACCTCCCCTACCTGTCAACACATTCCCCTCCTGCCCCTAAACATACTTGGTCCAGGGGTAATACTGTGCTCTGTAAAGAAACTTAGGAGAGACTAAATCTTCTCATCTATTAGTGCTGCCCAGAAAGGGAGGAACAGAAAAGAAGAGAGGCTTCTCAGAACCCTTTGCAGCTTACCCCTTCTGATTCTTCATGGCTCTATTTAATTCCACTTCTCTGTTAAGTCCTCTCCAACTAAGCACACCCTAACAATTTTTCCTTCTCGACACTACAGCATTTATACAAATTCCTATGCTGCAATTTTGCACTGAATTATTTCCTATTCTACAATGTGCAATTGTGCATTGTCCTCTGATATACCTACCTGTTCCTCCAACCAGACCATACGGACCTTCAGGGCGGAGACAAAGGAAGCCCTAGGTTAATAGTGAACAAATTTCAAGATTAGATTAGCTAGGCCTAGATAGCTTGGGCATTGGTCCATATAGTGTTAAGGTAGCAGCCGTGTGTGTCCATCTTTTCCTACCCAGCTCCCAGTGTGTTGCATAAAGACCCAGGTTCAAGTCCCAGAAATCTTACTAGTTCTGTCACCTTGAACAAGTCCCCTGACTTCTTTCAGCACCAGTCTTCTCATCTGCAAAATGCAAATAACAATATCTACCTCATATGGTATTATAGGTTAAAAATGAAAACATTTTAGCATAATTTCTGGTACACAGTAAATGTACTATAGCCATGGGCTATCATTATTATCCTATAATATTAAGGACAAGTCCATAATCCCTTGTCTAAAATTCTAGAGGCCAGTTGTATTCTGGAGTACAGAATTTTTTGGACTTTAGGAAAGTAGTGCTCACAGTGTATATAATATAACCCCTTGAACAGAATTTGGGGTAGCAATACACAATCAAACATATCAATATTTTTGCAGTGATACATGTCCTATGCAGGTAAATAAAGACTATAAATAGTCTCATGACAGTTCACTTCAGGTCAAATGACAAACGAGTTACAAAAAACACGAGGCTTTCAGAGCTTTCTGGATTTGGGAACTGCAGAGTGAGACTTGTGGGACTTTATTCATAAATGCAGCAGGACCCCCACTAGGAAGTTTTGTTGCCAGTGAGCCCACTAAAGGTATGAGTGCTTGCACTGGTGAGGATATGAAGCTGCATGTTACTACACTTTTGGGAAGAATAAAAACTGTCAAGATGACCCGGGAGAGCTACACAGCACAAATTCTTCTCAATTCCCTCCAGGAGTCACAGCCAAGGCAGCCTCTCCAGTACAGATCACTCTTAGCCTTTCATCCTGTCTCACCTACAGAAGAAGGAGGAGAAAAAAAACAGAAGCAGCTGGAGGTATAAGCAGAAACCTACCTCACCATCTTTCCCTTTCTTTAAATTTTAATCAAGGAAAACAGGAAGAAGAGATCAGATCAATGAGAGCAGCCATATTCAAAATTTGAGGTTATTTTTATTTTTGATGTCTGAGTAATCTAGAAAAGCCTCATGAACAAGAAGAGTCTCCCATTCCTTCCAGGTCTCCCATGGTCACTTTGACAACATGAAATGCTTCCAAGTTCTTCTAGGTAGAACAGTACCCCCACAGTGTAGCCCTGGTGGTGTTCTGGATGTATGATCACATAGATAACAAATTATTCAACCCTCAAGATGATTTCTGCTAACAAGAAAGTCCAAGTCCAGTTCACTGTAGACGATCAGTGGTGGGCTAGCAGAATTCAAGTTGATCCCAATATGAGTCTGAGTATGAGAGCTAAAAAAAGGCAATTTTTTTCTGAAATATCATAGAAGGTAGTCCAAAAACCAACTGCACTCTATTTAATCTAAACTAATGCTCCCTGGCCCCATTCCCAAATTATATGCAAATTATAAGCCTTACTACTCTTCCCCCAGATGAATGACTAACAGACCCCGCCACTGAAGAAAAAGTGTGTACTTAAGTGGCACATAGCAAAAGCTCAATGTTCCAAATGCAGGGGCAGGCAACCTATGGTCTGAGGGCCACCTTGTGTAAATCAAGTTTTACTGAAACACAGCCAAGCTCATTCATTTACGTATTGTCTGTGGCTGCTTTTGTGATACAATGGCCCAAACTAGCAGAACATTTGCAAGAAGACCATATAGCCCACAAAGCCTAAAATATTTATTATCTGGCCTTTAAGAAAAAGTTCATTGAACCCTGTTCTTATGAAAGGAGCACTGGCTAGGAAATTAAAGAGACCTATATTTAAATCTCAGTTCCATAATCACTAGTAGAAATTATCTCATATTTCTGGGCCTCAGTTACCTCCTGTATAAAATTAGGATACCATTATCTATCCTGCAGGGGTGTTATACAGACTAACTGGGGTAAGACAGATAAAATGCCTGACACAAAATAAGCAAGTAATAAATGGTAGCTATTAAAATGCAATTAATACCACCTACAAATTTGTCTATCACATTAAGAAATACTCAAATGTAAAGTTATTCAAGCACTAGACAAATATTTTAAAAAATAAGACACTGTGCTGGCATTCATCTGCCTTCCCTGCTAAGAAAAGGAATAACAACAAATACTACTGTTTGAGAAGGCTAAAATTACTTCCCCCTTCTCCTCTTACTTTTTAGCCCTTAATTTAAAAAAATATAAAAAATTTCAAGAAGCAAAGCTTCAAAGTTTACTGTAATAAAAAGCTAATCCCTTCAATTCATATTATATAAAAAAGGTCAAATAAAGCCTAAAATGTACCTCAGGCTCTGAATGAGAAATCTTGATCTAGGATTAAGAAGAAAAGGGGATGGGGGGCCTAAAAGATAAGTTTTCAGATTTCAGTAAATTAACCAGCAACACTTGTTCCTGAGTTTGCTCATGTAACCAGTGTTTGTCAAGCACTTATTATGTTCCAGGCTCTTGGCTCCAGCTATGAACAAGGCAGGCTGTCACCACAGAGAGCTTACAAATGAGGGAGCTGCTGCTCAGCACTGTGTAAGATCAGAACCACAATACATGGCCCTTACTGCAAAACCATCTGTATTAAGTCATATGTTAGAGCTTGAGGGCTCCCAAGCAATTATCTAGTCTAACATCTGCATTGCACAAACAGGTTAACTGAATTGTCCATGGTTACAAAGAAGTTGGTAGTAAACCCCATGATATGGATTGAATTGTGTACCCCAAGTTTTATGTATTAGATGCTTGATCCCTACTGTGAATGTTAAGAGAGTGGAAAATCCTACTATGATAATTGAAAGGTTGGGCTTTCCTTGAAGAGGGGATTAGATTTTGAGGACCATGCCCTAATGAATGGATGAATAAATGGTGGTCATGGGCATGGTTCTGAGGGCTTTAAAAGGAGAACAAGAGAGTCTCTCGTTCTGCTTCCACCATCTTGCAATGAGATACTCTGTGTTGCTGTTGCACCACCAAGGCCTTCACCAGCTGTGGTCCCTACACTTTGGATTTCCCAGCCTCCGAAACTGTAGGCAATAAATTTTGTTTCCTTACAAATCCCCCAGTTCCAGGTATTCTGTTATAAGCAACAGAAATGGACGAATATACTCATTCTGTCTTCCTGACTTTCCTTTACATCAAGATGTCTTTACTTAAGAATTACTTCACAAAGTGTCAAGTCTTAATCTCTCACTCCTTTGTGACTCTGCAAATGTTATTCTGGACAAACTACCCAATCTTCAAAATTCTGAAATCCTGGGCCGGCCCGGTGGCGCACTGGAGAGTGCGCCGCTTGGGAGTGCGGTGGCACTCCCACTGAGGGTTCGGATCCCATGTGGAGACTGGTTCCCGCCCACTGGCTGAGCGCGGTGCGTGCGCAACACCGAGGGTTGTGATCCCGTTGCCGGTCCCCGGTACGGGCGCAACACCGAGGGTTGCGATCCCGTTACCGGTCAGTAAAAAAGACAAAAAGACACACAAAAAAAAAAAAAAATTCTGAAATCCTCTAGGAAGTGTTACTACTTTCTTCTTCTGTCTTCCCACAGAATTCTGTGTATTTCTACTATTGCACACACTATACTGTATTGTAACCATTTATTTATCAATCCCACCCCTTCCCCCAGACTATGAGCTCCTTGAAGACATGAACCATGTGTTGATAACAATAGCTAATGTCTGCATGCTTACTATGTGGCAGATGTGTGATAACTTTATATGCATTCTCTTAATGATCATAACTTGATTATCCTGACATTACAGATGGGGAAACTGAGGCTTCAAGAGGTTACAAAAATTCATGCAGTATAACAGACTATACAGATTACTAACTTAACATCCATGTTACCCCAGACCAATCACCAACCTCCTCCTTCATAACAGGAGTCTGATACTGTTCAAGTATCCTCCCTCCTTCACATGGCCACATCCTTCACTCAGGGGAAGCTAGAACCCTACCTAAGACCAGTAGGCTAAGCATGACAGCTGAAAACAATCATGGATATCCATTCCACTTTCCAGAGGTGCTGGGGTGGGCATGCAAAGCCATTCTGGCCAATGTGGTATATGAAAAGTTTTCTGGGGAGCTTCTGAGAAAGATTTGCTCCCAAGTGAAAGACACAAGAAGACATGGTCCTTTCCTGGACTTAACTACTACTGGACTTATTTGAGATAGTAAACTTCCTTAGAGTAACTTTAAGTCAATTGAGTCAGTTTTTGGTTATTCTCAGCCAGAAGCATCCAATATGCACACAGAAAAAGTGGTGAAGTTGTGATGCAAACAGACAAGGTCACTTCACAGTCCTCAAAAAGGCAATGTCTAGACTCTCCATCACCTCTTATCTCTTTAACACTCCCGCCATCCAGCACCAACCCAAAGCACATAAGAAGCAAATGTTACCTTCAGCTAAATGAACAGATGAATGAAAGAGAAGTTTAGCTCAGCTTTCAAAGACAGATAGGATCGATTTTATATCCAGTTGTAAGTGAAATATTAGGGCCCTAGATAACACCCTTAATGAGTGTAAAGCCCGATCATTCTTAGAGGAGACTGAGGTTTAATGTATTTAGAAAAGAGTTTATACTAGAGCAAACAAAGGAATCTCGTAGGCACTAGTTTCCAAGTTCGAACCAATCTCAGAAGACTGAGTCAATGAAAAAAACACAAAAGATTCTGTGTTGGTAAGCCTATCAGCAGTCATGCAAACTTCCCACCCTTTCTTCCATCTTAACTTTGATCCAAAGAGCCCACCCTCTTGGCAAACTAAAAGGTGGGGGCGATTGGTTTATTAAAAGGTCAACCTTCACAACTCATTTGGGCCTTGGGACCCCACCCCTGCCCCAACCCCAACCCTCTACTCCCAGCCAAGAGCACATGAAGAACCTTGAACTTAGAACCTGAAGGATATCCTCTAGGCCACTACACATCAGCCACAGTAGAATCCTTGACAACCCATACTATTTCTGGCCAGGTACATGGGCTGACTTCAAAACAGTGACCTGAAGGTAAAATGCTCTACATCCCACTACCAATTTGATCCCACTGAGGAAATCAGTGAAGACATTTGTTATTTATAAAGGGTCACTCACCAAGGTCTCATGACCTATTCCCTGCAAAACACAATATACACTTTAATTTCAAGGCTGCAAATGCTTGTAAACTTCCCAACACAAAAGCCTCCCCTTATCTGCTCACTTGACTTTCTCTCTGAGTGGATAAGGATAAGGGTTTTTTTTTTTTTCCTCCAACAAAACTAAAGAAAACTCTACGTGTTCTGGAATGAAATATCCAAAAGACACAACCTGAACAAGTGTCATATCGGAAGCCAAGGACTCATGCTGATTGTTCACAAAGGATTTTTTTAAGCACGAATTTTGATCCACCAAGGCAGCCCAGCCACCTACAAAAGTGCCTTCTAAAGCACAGCTTACCTTGTAATTGCTGGAGTTCACCCAAGAGGTAGCGAGTCCATCCACAAGTTTATCTAACATGGTCTGGTCATGTTCAAGGTCAGCAGACTTCTGTTTGTCTGAGAAATAGTCTATAAGTTCTTGGCCAACCTGCAGTCGTTTCCCCACATCCTTCTGCAACACCTGTGCCAGGCAGGACTCCATGCGAGGCTCCATGGTGGAATTCAAATACAGATGCAGCAAAAGCTAGAGGGCAGTCAGGATGACTCCCTCCCAGTAGACGTATCTGGGAGGTTGCCTCTTTGTTCGCTGAAGGTTACTCA
Source organism: Galeopterus variegatus (assembly GCF_000696425.1). Lineage (NCBI taxonomy): Eukaryota > Metazoa > Chordata > Mammalia > Dermoptera > Cynocephalidae > Galeopterus > Galeopterus variegatus. The sequence continues at coordinate 99,464 of NW_007730284.1, read as the reverse complement.
GAGCCTGTGTTTCAAAGATGCAATCCGGGGAATGGCAACAATGCACCATGTGTGTCTAAAGAGCAGCTGGTAGGATATTAAAAGTCCAATTTAAATAACTAGTAGGAGATAAAGGAGTGAGTGACAGAGTGATGTTCTACTATTGGGTCTGAAATACTTCATAATTCAGCAGTCCATTCTGAAAAGTAAGAGAAGAGAACAACAAATCAGCACAGATAACATAACACTCAAATGTTATGAAACATTAAATCAAAGACAAAGCAATTCATGCTGCAGAATTGTTTATAATCACAAGTGGAGTGAGAAGCATGAATGCTTGGCAACCATATCGGAATAACATAATTATTATTTTTATCAGGAAGAACATCAAATCACCAAAAAAGAGCCAATGAGCTACACGGTGGGTTGATGTTTTTCACAATCTCCCAGCTTGTAAATGCACCAGTCAGGAATGCAATCCTCTGCTTTAGCTAGCATATTTATTTGTAGCTTAAATTTTGCTTCCCACCAAAAATCTAACACTATTCTATGTCTGAATCACTGTAGGAACTGCAGCTTATTGCCTTACTCTGTCTTCTTTAAAAAACCAAGTACTAGAAATGGGGCAGGCTCCCTAGAAACACCACTGACCAAAGTGGCCAGCTTGGTCACATTAACCAAAGTCAAAAGCATCGCACTTCTCGCTCAATAGCTTTACAATGGGGTGAGTAGTAGCCCTTGCCTCCTCCTCCCCTGAACAAAGAAAAGGGAGAGACAAAAGGAGAAAGGAAACAGGTTCACATTCTGATCAATTATTGACACAGTATTTTCGGCTGAAAATAGCACCATTTGGGCCTGGTGTTCTGTTATAAAATCAGATCTCAAAATCCTGTTTGGGTAGGGCAAAACGATATGGGAAAAGTACCAAAAAACTGTACAAGCTGTCTAGTTAATCTATAGCTGCTGGGGCAACTGTGCGCATTTATTTCCAACTTCACCTTCTTCTCTCTTAAAACCATTACTCAATTCCTTTCATTTTCAAGTAAGAAGAACAATAGGAAACATATCTTCAATATACAGCACCTCCCTGATAAATACAAGTATTCTTCATCATTAAATCCCAACTTTCAGGGGTTCCGGTGGGTGAAACAGTCTTATAAGTCAAGTAAAATTAAACTTCTGTGTAGGGGAATTCTTCTAGTCTGAACACAGCCACTTTCTCCCTTTCTAATACCATTTTATCCCCATCCCTATTCTCAAAATAAAAAGATGCTCCTTCCAAGTTACAGAAGCATAGACTTTTAATACCAATAGGATTCACATAAGTCAAGTCATCAATGAGGAAAACCCTCCTTCAAAGCCCTGGCATACGACTACCTATCTTCTACTTTTCTGCTTAGTCTAACGATGAGGGGAGAGGGGGGAGATGGCACTCAACAAGACTTACTATCTCACAGAGTAATCCTTCCTTAAAATGAGGAGATGCCTGCTTTCCATTCATTTCCATCTGGAACTAGTTCCTCCTTCACAGAAAAGATCTTCAAATACATAAAAGCAGCTATTACTCGTCATTCCAATTTTTATTTATTTTTTTAAATCTCCAGTTCTTTCATCAGCTCTTGTATTGGACTAAAGAAGGTATCAGTGATACAGGAAAACTATAGAAACCAATATAACATTTTATGGTGACAATATTAGCCCAAGAAGCAGATCAAACAAGTATCAGGCTTGTGGTAGATTAAAAATGGCCACAAATTCTTTGCTACTCCTCCCCAACCAAGGTGGAGTCTAAGTTCCTTCCAAAGTGACTCTGGGCTTGGCCCTGTGAATTGCTTTGGCCAGTGGGAAATCAGCAATTGCAAATGCAGAGACTTGATATGCAAGCACTGGAGCATGTCTTTTGGAATGCTGCCCTGGGACTGCCATGCTGTAAGGAAGCTGGTCTACTGGAACATGAGAGACCACGTGGAGGAGAACCAACACTCCAACCAACGGCCAGCAGCAACCACCAGACATGAGTGAGGCCATCGGGACCATCTACCCATTCTAGTTATCATCTGACCACAGCTATGCAAATAAATCTAAGGAAACAAATAGAAAAACCATGCTGTCAAACCACAGAATTATGAGAAAAAACATTTCACTGTTGTTTTAAGCCACTAAGTTTGTGGTGGTTTGTTACACAGCAATAAATAACTGACATACTCCTTCTTCCCCTAAACAGCTCTCTTCCACCCTCAATTAAAAGAATCTCATATCCTTTACTCCTTCCAGGGGCTTAAGATCAACAGACACTAATTAATAATAATGATAATAACATCATTGTTTAGCATCTATACAAGGTGTCAGGTTCTATGCCAGGTGATGTACATACACAGTCATGTGCTGCTTAATGACAGAGATACAATCTAAGAAATGCCTTGTTAGGTGATTTTGTTACTGTGGGAATATCACAGAGTGTACTTACACAAACCTAGATGGTATAGCCTACTACACACCTAGGCTATATGATACAGCCATTACAATCTTAAGGGACCCACCATTGTATATATGTTCTTTCGTTGACAGAAATGTCATTATGTAGCACATGGCTATAATTCTTCAACCTCTAATTCTTCAACCAACTCTTTAAAGTAGGTATTAACATCTGTATTTTATAGATGAAGAAACTGAGGTAAAGTAAAGCTAAGTAATTTTCCAAAGTTGTGTGGCCACTGAGTTTCCTTTCCCCACTTTCAAATCCCTACTTATTATTAGAAGTCTGGCCTAGTTCTGTTTTGACTTAAGGAAAGGAGGTCAGGTCTCATGCTTAGCTAGGAAGCACCAGGCAAGAGCGCAAAGTCTCCATTCCTTAAGCAGACACTGGGAAAGATCCCATCCGTTCTAGTCTCTCTACTGTGATTTTTAAAATACATATTGTAAGAAAACCTCCCCCCTCAGTTAGAATCATGAGATTTCTAACAAATAAGTATATCGTTTTCCAAAGTAATATGCAATACAGGCTTAGCACAATCAAAAGTAGGTCACAAACTCATATGAACAAAACCCAAAGAATGAAAGAGACTGGAAGCCCCTAGGCATTAAGCTGACTGGGTTCTCTCTTTTCTGTTTTTCTTCTTAACAAATAAAAATAAAAATAAGTAACTGACCATTCTCTCTTACACTTATTCTTATTAGACTAATTTTTAGTAACCTTTTCCCCATGCGTTTGAGTGTTTTCTCCATCTCTGCTTTCAAAGGTATTTAGGGAATATTAATCACATGGTTCCAAATTCACAAGGTGTAAAAGTGCAAGACCTCCCCCCGAACTCCTGTCCCCCAGCCACCCAGTATCCCTCCCTAAAAGCAAATAATGTCACTAGTTTCCTGTGTATTCTTTAGAAATATTTTTAGCTACCCAAGCAAATAAATTTATGTATTCTCCTATCTATATCCCCTAGGAAGAGTTTCTAAGCATTTACAATTAAATCATAAAAAGAGAAATTTTTTAAAAAGACAAAATTTCATATAGCAATACTTTTTAAAAAACCATATATTTAAAAATGCAGAAAACTTAGAAAATAAACAAACTAGAAAAAGAAAAGGAAAAAGATTTAAAGGCATTGGAAGAGGAGTTGGAGTTGAAGGAAAATAAAGAGGAGGGATATCTATGAAATAGGTAGACATCATCATTATCATTTTGAACATAAGGAAATGAAGCTCAGAAAGGTTTTAACTAACTTTAAGAAACAAAAACAAAAAAATAACCTGCCCAAGGTTTTAAAGCTAGTAACTGTCGGGTAGTAACTCAAAACCAGATCTGCCTGGCCCCAAAGTTTGTGTTCTTTCCATTATACTAGGAGGAGGAAAAAGTAAAATTCTCTTCCTTCTACCCACATCCTGACCAGACTTCTCCACTGAGGAAGAGTAAAACAAGGAAACTGAGGTCTGAAGTTAACCCACAACCAGTAGTCACAGAGGTTACCTATAGCCAAGCTAAACAAAACCAGAACAACGAAGTGCGAGACATAATGGAAGGCACCGGATAGGAGAATGAACAGGACTCAGCCTCTACCCTTAATGAGATAGGGACGAGTGCAGTGCCTGTTTACAATCCCGGTCGTCAGTTCTGCAATCAGTATTCAGGAAAGTGGCATTACACAGAAAAGGATTACCTTACATCAGTGTTGACATCGGAAATTGCTCAGAATGTAGCATTATTTCTAAGTCGGAAAAAAAGTCCAACTTTCACACATTTTCCAAAAGAACATGAGATACGTAAAAAAGATACAGAAGAAATGGTAGATGAGGACAGAACTATAAAGCACCTTTTTTTATTCTTTATCAGGATAAGTTTTTTCTTTTAGCTAGGTCTCTCTATGAAGGCTATAAAACATACTAAATGTCATTATTTCAATCACCTGAAAAAAGGGACACATTTCAGGTATTTCTGAAAAAATTCCCCAACTCTTCCCAAGCATAAGCCCAAGCCCAAGCCCAAACCCAAGCCTAACTGAAAGAGGCCTCTCCATTCCCCACCATCAACATTCTCTGTCCCCTCTACAGTAGTCAGGTTCCAACCATCTCAACCTTTCCATCTTGGTCTATAGGGGCAAAACAATAAAAGGTGAAGACAATGGTCCTACTCATTCTCCGTTATAGCACCCTGGAAAGTAGAAATTAACAGGGGAACCTTTACCAGAACAATGGCCCAACACTGCTGCAGGCCAACAGGAAGAAGGTTCAAAATTCCAGCTTCAACAAGAATGAAAAAACACACAATAAGAAAAGATGAATAAATGGTTGGGGTAAATATATTTTATCCCCTGTTTATCCATTACCAGTCTAATATCTCAATTACTTTTATTTACTCATCAACTTATCAAATATCACATCTCACTATAGAAGATACAAAAAAAATGGGGCCGGCCCGTGGCTCACTCGGGAGAGTGCGGTGCTGATAACACCAAGGCCACGGGTTCGGATCCCATATAGGGATGGCCGGTTTGCTCACTGGGTGAGCGTGGTGCTGACAACACCAAGTCAAGGGTTAAGATCCCCTTACCGGTCATCTTTTTTTTTTAAAAAAAAAGAAGATACAAAGAAAATAATTAGGCTATGACTCAACTTGAAAAAGTTTCCAACCTTTCATACTCACAAAAAGCTTATCAATGTAAGAATTAAACACAAACACAAGGTGCACAATTAGTAGATTTAAAAGGCAGAAAATACTGTACTTGTGAAATAAAGGGTATGAGTAAGTGCTATGAAAATTCAGAGAAGGGATGGATTGAGAAACTCCCAAATGACCAAGTTAAAACTATATAAACAAGATTCAGCTTGAGCTTTATCTTAAAATGTGGATAGGATATGTACCATTAGTTATGACACTTAATAGGGGAAAAAAGCATAGGCAAAATAAGGGGGGCGGAAACTTGTGCGAAGAAGTGTTGTAAGGCAGGCACAGTAAGATATCTATGAAATAGGTAGACATCATCATTATCATTTTGAACATAAGGAAATGAAGCTCAGAAAGGTTTTAACTAACTTTAAGAAACAAAAACAAAAAAATAACCTGCCCAAGGTTTTAAAGCTAGTAACTGTCGGGTAGTAACTCAAAACCAGATCTGCCTGGCCCCAAAGTTTGTGTTCTTTCCATTATACTACAGCCTTGCTGGAAGTCTGAACCATGAGCACTTACTAATTGAAACATGAAAATATTAAATAGCTATAGCATGTGGGGCATAAGAAGCAGAGAATTAAGAAACATGAAGTCAAATAATAAAGTGCCCAGGAAGCTTTAATAAAACAATATTGCATCTCAAAGTATCAAGAAGTACAATTTAAATTACCAGCACCAGTTATTGAATCACATTGAAAACCTTCCTGGAAAATATGTAGAAGGAGAGTATGATACTTTAAAAGCCAACTCTGGAAGCCAGAATTTAGCAGAATATACCCACACTAAGTCAAAAGCAGCAGGTCTCTATCAATAAGACAACCTTTTTGCATTGGGATGATTTTCTTAACAATTACAATATGATCTGAAATAGAGAAAGACACTGACATGCCCTTCCAGCAATAAGTCCCTTTTCTTACTCGTAACTGTTCTTCTGTTCTTTCTCTTTCTTCTCCCTCCCATAGACCCAGTCATTTTGAGGCTCACTCACTCAGTGAACAAGCATTTACTCTGTGCCTTTGGTGTGACAGGTACTATGCTAACTACCAGAAATCACAGAAACTAAGACTTGGTCAAGGCCTTCAAGGAGGTCACTGCCTGGAAGAAGAAAGAGACAAATGCAAACAGTTGCACAGAATGGAGACATGTCCTAAACCAGAGGTTTGTAAAAGGTACGGTAGGCGGCAGAGGAAGGAAGATAAAATGCCTGAGAGAATCCAGCAGTGCTTCAACTGGGAACTGCAAGGACGGGTCCTGTGCCTAACATCACACAGCTGCAGCACCAGCTCTCCCAGCCCCTGCTTTCACTTGTCAGCCTGCAGGTCCCTCTTCCTCATCCACTGCAGACTCTCACTCCAGCCTCCCTGGCTCCCTCCCTGTCTCCCCTCATTTTCCTTAGTGGCTTCAACACCCATGTGCATGACAACACCTCCTTCTTTCTGCATCCTTAGCCCTTTAAGCTTCCAGTGTCTGCTCTCCATCATCAGCAGTCTCTCTCCTGGCTCATTCTCAGCAGCTTGTAAATGTCCTCTAAATCACCCATCTTACAAAGACCCTCTCTTGAGCTCACATGCCGTTCATCAATGACACCATTAACAGAGAAGCTTCTTCAAGCATTGTCTACACCAGTCAGCTCCCCCGATGAACTTCCTGTTCATCCACAGACGCACTGATCCAACTCCCCCCGCCCGCTCCATGAGAGCTGCTGTCGTCAGGATCACCAGTGACTGCCATGTTGGCAAATCCAAGGAAGACTTTTCCGTACTTAACTAACTCCATGTCTCAGCAGCATTCCAAAGTTGAGCACCCTTTCTTCTTGAAAAATTCCCCATTTCTGCGAAAGCAAATGATCATGCCTTTCTGTACTTCTCTGGCTGCCCCTACTCAAGTATCTTCAGCCTTCTCTACCTAACTTCCAGAGCTCTAACTGTTGGAGGGCTCAATCCAGTGCCGCGTCTTCTCACTTTGCTCACTCCAAAATGATTAGCGTCCATTCTCATAACTTTAAAAACTGCCTAAAAACTGACGGCACCCAAATTTGTATCTCCACACCAAATACTCCTGAGCTCCAGTCATATGCACTGGCCTCCTTTTGGTTGCAAACACTTTACCACTCCAGGGCTTCTGCTTGTGCTGTTCCTTCTGCCCAAAATACTCTCCTTTAACCGACTTTGACCTGGCTGTCTTTTTCTCATCTTTTGGGCTTCAGCTTAAATGTCATCATCTCAGAGAGACCTTGGAAGACCACACAAGGGGGATCCCTTGTCACTGAACCCTGTTCTCTTCCTTCAAAGCACTAAGGACAAGCTGCAATTCTATCATGTTTACCTATGTATTGTCTGATTTTCCCACAGGACTGTCAGCCTCAAGAAGGTGAGAATATTGTTTATTTTGTTCACCTAATGCCTATAACTGTGACTATTGCAGACACGGCACTCAAGAAATACTTGTCCAAAGAATGAAGTTTGTTTGAGCTGAAAATCCAAGACAGTCAGTCTTTGGCAGTCATGAGTTGATTTCCATTTCTTCTTAAGCAGTAGGGTAGAGAAGAAGCAGAAAACAATTCAGGTAAAAGGAATGTGCAAATACATATGGACAAAACACAAATACAAGAGAGTGTAGCCTGCTCAGAGGAAAACAACCAGTCTGGAAAGGCCAGAATATTGGTTCTCAACCTGTAAACACCGATGACCCCACCCCTGGGGTGAGAGGAAAGAGTTATTAAGGAGATGTCTGAAAATTACTCCATATACACACCAAACTATATCCATGAACTTAGAAAGCATTCATATTCATATTTTCAAGCTTATCTATATGCATTATGAATTTTTTAAATGCAAAGATAATGTAAAAGTCTTTCTAAGTTTTTATTTCTAGTTTGATATTTTTTCTCAATCAACAGATAATAGAAATTCTACTCATGTAGATGTGATACTAGACACTAAAAAGTCTGGAAATAATTCTTAAAAAGTCTAGAAATTACCAGTCAGACATAGAACATAAAGACTGCACAGAGACAAGGCCCAACAGTCAGTTTTTAGCACCAAAGGTCAACAATGCTTTGCCCTTGCAGAGAACTCTGTACAAGTCATCTTTGTATTGCAGAATCAGGAGATTGGGTGGGTAAACAATTATTTACCTTGAAAGGATTATTAAAACCTGGAATTAATCAAGTGATCACAAGAATATTCTGCAATAGGAAAAAAAACAGTTAAACTAACTCCCCCCTCTCTCACTCACTCAGTCCAGTGAGTACATAACTACAATGTAATCATGACAAAATACAACCATAATGTAAATGCCCAAAATGAATAAAAGATTCAGGTTTGCCATACTACACTGAAAAAGCAGCTTATAAAAATAGAAAAAAATATCATTAACATTAATTTCTGGCTGATAAGATTACAAATTTATATTATTTTATTTATTGAGCCAAAATTGATTATACATATTTTGGGGGTTCAACATTGAGATATGTTGTTCGAATCAATATTATTAGCATATATAGTTACAAATCGTAATTGTTCTTTATGCCCCTTGTCCAAACTCTCCCCACCCCCCTTTCCTTCCTCCTCCCCCACTAATTACCTTAGATTTCTTCTCTCCTACTGAAAGAATAATGGTTACTCTGTTGATTTGTTGCCTAGATGATCTTTCCAATGCTGAGAGGTGTGATCAGGTCCCCCAATATTATCATAGAGCAGATGCTTCTTCTGTCACTCTGAAATGGGCTTTGTGGAGAGAGACATCCTCTTCTTTTCTTTATCTCTGCTGGTGACTCTCCTTGTGTCAATGCACTCCAGTGGTTGGCAAACCGTCTGCGTGGTGGTTGTGATATCTAGCAGCTTTAGCAGCAGCCATGGTTATTGTGGTGGCTGTGGTGGGCCACATGGAGGTGATGTTTTTTGCATGCTCCTTGGCACTGGCACTGTGCCTGGTTGTAAGGTGTATGGTCCCCTTCTCCATGCCTCTGGTCCCCGGGTGGGACCCAAGGCACTGGCGCGGTGTGCCTGTTTGTGGGAGGGGGGTCTGGTCCCCTTCTCCATACCTTGTGTCTTCGGGCGGGCCGAGGCGCTGGCACGGTGTACATGGATGTGAGAGTGGGGTACAGTCTCCGCCTCTAAGCCTCCAGTTCCCAGGCAGGCCCCAAAGCGCTGGTGGTGTGCCTATGCCGGAACTAATTTTTTGTCCTCTGCTTACTTCTAAAATGGGGTAACTTCCTGTGGGAACCAGTACTTGAGCTGTGTGGTTGAGGTAAATTGCTGCTTTGCTGCTGTTTCCCTAGAGAAGGCTTTTTGTGCAGCTCAGATTTTAATGGTTGACTTTATAGGTACTTCTGGCTCTCCAGAGACCCGGTGGATCTGGGTTGTGTAGAAACTCTGATCTGGGCCTGAGTCTTTTCATCAAACTGCACCCCTTGTAATTCTTTATTCCTGACCAGTCTCTGAGTGGTCCTGCGCTGATTGGGAGGGAAGATCAGCTGTCCTTGCTGTGTCCCAGTGTTCTCCCGGTGGGCCCGTCTCCCCCACTGCCCATGCTCCAAACACTTCCCATGGGACGGGCCCTGTGCTGGTCCCTTGCGATGACTCACCGGCCTCTGAATGGCTCCTTCTTTTCAGTTGTTCTGGCTCCTCGCTCCTGCGTGGGTCCATGGGAACCCTATTAGTGGTCTTGCTGTCCTGGGGATCGCCAAGACCCTCTTCGAGAACCCTGCCGCCTCCAAGTAACTCCATCTGAAGCTCACAGCTGCGGCTTCTGCAGGCCTCTGTTCATGCACTCATCAGCTCGAGCCTTAAAGCAGCCACAGCGTGAAACACTCAAAGCAGTTTTTTCTTTCTCTCATCATGGTTTCTCCTGCCTTCATGAACTCCATAGGTCTCTCCTCCTCTTCCCCTGAGCTCCAGTGGCCCCAGCGTGGCTGATGTTACATTTTTATAGTTGTAAATTGGTTTATTTGTGGAAGAGAGTGATGCTGGGAACTGTCTATACTGCCATCTTGACCAGAACTCCCAAATTTCTTAATCTTTGTGCTTTCCTGTATTTTCTAAAATTTTTCTATAATAAACATATATTACTTTTATAATTACAAATAGAAAAGTGTATTCAAAAATCAGGCACTGTCATTTTATAATGGAGGGAAACCTGCTTTAAAATATTATGAAATATAATGAAGTAAACAAGAAGAAACTCTTAACTTCCTAAGATGGAGTTAGTGGATCATTTAATTCCACACAAAATATGTTGTGAAAAACTACAGGCTGGTTAGGACAAGTAAGTTCAAAAACAAACAGAAAAAGACAACTGAACATAACATTACATATGCTATCAGAAAATAACTGGGAAAAAATACTACATAGGTAGCAGATAAGATATTGTCTATGGTTAGTATTTGCCTTTACTACTATTTTAATGAAGTAATTTTAAAAAATCTTTTTAGATATTTAAAATTTTGTTTTCTCTAAATGTGAACTATAAAAGTAGAACACAGTTTTATGTTTTCTTATTCTGTGGCAGGTTTATAATACTGGATAGAAATTACTTCTTTTTCTACTCCTCAAAACTCCCTCAAAGATGAAACAAGATATACATGCATTGAGAACTGCTGAAGCTCGGTGATGGGTAGATGAGGATTTGTTATACTAGTCTCTTTACTTTCGTATGTATTAGAAATTGTCTTTAATTTTACAAAATAATTTTTAACTTATTCAAAAGAATTGTAAATTCTTATTTGTAACTTATTCAAAAGAAATGTCTATGTGAAAAAAGCGAAATAACTGCAATAAAATTTTAACTAATCAAATTAGGATGTAAAATTGTATTAAAATATATATATTACATAATACAGCCTATGTGTGAAAAACTTACAGAAAAAGACAAAAATAGACTATGTAAAATATTAAAGTGCAGCCTTTTAGTAACTGGTTTATAAGTACTTTTCCAACTTCTTAATAATTTCTTCTACTTTTCATATTTTCTAAAAAGTAAAAAGATAAATAATTTGAAAGTCTCAAAATAGAATATTTATTGAATAATGTCAATTTCATTCATCCAAGAAGAACTACAAGCAAAAACTAATTAAAACCAAAGACATCTCACTTTTTATACATTGCTGACTTTTCTTCTCCTAACACAAAATATTTATCAGCACCACACTCTAACCAACTGAGCTAACCAGCCAGTCCCCCCAGTGCAAAATATTTAAACATATGCACAAGGCTGAATCAACATCAGCATACCAAACTGTTACATTATCAAGGCAGTTACCTCAAATAAGAGAGAATAATAATAATATAGATAATAGCTTCCCAAAAAAGGGTCTTCCACAGAGACAAGAGACCTTGGCAGAGAACAAGCTTATTAGAGAGAAAAGCAGCATCACAGACAGGGTGTGGCCAACATGTTGGCTCATTTAGAAAGAAGAAATTGAAATTTCCACTCAATCTAGCAACACCCCCCCGCCAAAATACAAAACATTAAAAATTTTTTTAAAAAAAATCTAGCAACACTTTACTTCCATTGTGTTTTACAGAGTTTCACTGATAGCTTCATAGCCTTAGCCCAAGGAACACTAATGAAAAGCAGATCACTAAACCTGAACAACTTCTTACATGATTTCCTAGTAAGAGCTTTATCACATATCACATACCATTAAAATCACTCTTAAAGTGTACAATTGAGTGGTTTTTATTGTATTCACAAAGTTGTGCAACCATCAGCACTACCTAATTCCAGTACATTTTTATCATCTCAAAATGAAACCCCACATCCTTTAGCAGTCACTCCCAACCCCTCCTTCCCCAAGCCAATAATCTACTCAATGGACTTGTCTATTTTGGACATTTCATGTAAACAGAGTCATAAAATATGTGGCCTTTCATGTCTGATTTCTTTCTCTCAGCATACAGTTCTCACGGTTTATCCATGTTGTAGTATGTATCAGTACTTCACTCTTCTTGTGGCTAAATAATATTCCATTGTACAGATATACTAAATTTCATTTATACATTTATCCATTGATAGATACTTAGATTATTTCCATTTGGGGGCCTATTATGAATAATGCCACTATGAACATTACTGAACTCACCAACACTTGTTATTGTCTGTCTTTTTCATCACAGCAGTTCTAGTGGGTGTACGGTGGTATCTCTTTGTGGTTTTGATTTGCATTTCCTCAACAACTAAGGATGCTGAGCTTCTTTTTTGGATGTGTTGGCCATTTGGGCATCCTCTCTGGAGAATCATCTAATCAATCCTTTGTTCATTCTTTAATTGGGTTACATGTCATTTTATTTTTGACTGTAAAACTTTTTTATATATATTCTAGATAAGAGTCCTTAATCAGATATATGATTTGAAAATATTTTCTCTCATTCTTTGGGATGTCTTTTAATTTTCTTGATGGTATTATTTGAAACAAACTTTTTACTTTTGATGAAGATCACTTTATCATTTTTTAATTTTGTTGCTTGTGTTTTAGGTGTCATGCCTAAGAAACCACTTCCTATATTTACCACAATAAAAAGAAAAAAAGAAACTGCTGCCCAACCCAAGGGCATGAAGATTAACACCCATGTTTTCTTCTAAGAGTTTCATAGTTTTGAATCTTACACTTAGATCTATGATCAATTCTGAATTAATCAATTCTGAATTAATTTGTATATACGAGGGAGGTAGGGGTCCAAATTCATTCTTTCACATGTGCATATCCACCTGTCTTACCACCATTTGTTGAAAAGACTATTCTTTCGCCACTGAATTGTCCTTACACCCTCATTGAAAATCAATTGACCATAATGTAAGGATTTACTTCTGGACTCTCATTCTATTCCTCTGATCTATATGTCTATCCTTATGTCAGTACCAGACTGTCTCAAATACAGTAGCTTTATAGTAAAGTTATTAAAGGCCTCCAACTCTGTTCTTTTTCAAGATTGTTTTGGATATTCTGGATCCCTTGCATTTCCATATGAATTTTAAGATAAGGTTGTCAATTTCTGCAAAAAGGCAGCTGAGATTTTAATAGGAATTATGTTGAATCTGTAGACCAAATTGGGGGGTACTGCCATCTTAGCAATATTGTCTTCTAATCCATGAACATAGGCATCTTTCTATTTATTTAGATCTTTAATTTCTTTTTTTTTTTCGTTAAATTTTTATTTTGTCAATATACAATGTATATGATTATTATGGCCCATCACTGACACCTCCCTCCCTCCGCCCTCTCTCCCCCCCCCCCCCGGGGTTTTTTTTTTTTTTTTTTTGTGGGGGGTTTTTTTTTTTTTTTTTTTTTTTTCCCCCC
>NW_007730284.1:63580-85880 GCF_000696425.1 Galeopterus variegatus | reverse complement strand
TGCTTGTTGAAACAACTTCAAAAAAAGTATAGTTGTTATATCTTCTCCCCCCCCCCCCCCCAATGTCCTTTCCATTTGCTTGTTGTAACAAATTCAAAAAGGTATAGTTGTTATATCTTCTCACCCCCCCCCTGTTTGGTTTATTTTGTGTGTGTATGTGTGTGAATTAATTTGTTTATTTTTTAGCTCCCACCTATGAGTGAGAAGATGTGGTATTTCTTTTTCTCTGCCTGACTCGTTTCACTCAATATTATTCTCTCAAGGTCCATCCATGTTGTTGCAAATGGCAGAATTTTGTTCGTTTTTATAGCTGAGTAATATTCCATTGTGTATATATACCACATTTTCCGTATCCACTCATCCGATGATGGACATTTGGGCTGATTCCAACTCTTGGCTATTGTAAAGAGTGCTGCAATAGATCTTTAATTTCTTTCAGTGATGTTTTATGGTTCAGATCATAAGTTTTGCACTTCTTTTGTTAACTTATTCCCAAATATTTTATTCTTTTTTATGCTATTGTGAATGGAACTGGTTTCTTAGCTTCGTTTTGGATTTCTCATTGCAAGTGTATAGTAATATAAGTGATTTTTGTATATTGTTCTTCTATCCTGCAATCTTGCTGAACTCATTTATTAATTCTAATAGTTTTATAGTAGATTCTTTAGGATGTTTGTTCTATGTACAATATGTCATTTGAAAAAAGAGATTGTTTCACTTTTTCCTTTCCAATCTGGATGCCTTTTCTTTCTTTTTCTTGTCTGACTGCCCTGGCTAGAACCTCCAGTACAATGTTGAACAAAAGTGGCAAAGAGAACATCCTTGTCTTGTTCCTGATCTTAGGAGGACAGCATTCAGTCTTTCATCATTAAGTACGATATTAGCTGTGTGGGTTTTCACAGATGGCTTTTATCACTTAAAGGAAGTTCCCTTCGATTCCTGCTGTGTTGAGTGTTTGTATCATGAAAGGGTGTTGGATTTTTTCAAATGCTTTTCCTGCAGCTATTGAGATAATCATGTGGTTTTTGTCCCTTATTCTATTCATATGGCATATTACATGGACTTTCAGATATTAAACTAATCTTGCATTCCTAGGACAACTCCCACTTGGTCATAGTGTATAATCCTCTGATATGTTGCTGAATTCAGTTTGTTAAGGATTTTTGCATCTATATTTATAAGGGATACTGCTCTGCAATTTTCTTTTCTTGTGATGTCTCTATCTGGTTTGGGTATCAGATTGATAATGCCCTCATAGGATGAGCTGGAAAGTATTCCCTCTTCTTACTTATTTTGAAAGAGTTTATAAATAATTTGTGTTGAGTTTTCTTTAAGCATTTGGTAGAATCACCAAAAGTAAAGTCATCTGCGCCTGGGCTTTTATTGTAGGATGCTTTTTGATTATTAAATTCAATCTCTTTACTTGTTATTGAACTATTTAGATTTTCTATGTGTTCTTGAGTCAATTTCAGTAGTGTCTTTCCAGGAATGCACACATTTCATCTAAGTTATCAAATTTGTTGGCATATAATTGTTCCCAGTATTACCTTATATGCTCTTTTTTCCTATAATGTCAGTGGTGATATCCTTACATTCCTGATTTTATTATTCTGAATCTTGTGCCTTTTTCTCTTGGTCAGTCTAGTTCAAGACTTGTCAATTGTGTTGATCTTTGCAAAGAGCAAATCTTTGGTCTGTTGCTTTTCTCTACTTTTTTTCCCTCTCTATTCATTTGTTTCTGATCTAGTCTTTATTATTTTTGTCCTTCAGCTTGCTTTGATTTAGTGTGTTCTTCTCCTACTAGTTTCTTAAGGTGGAAGGTCAGGTTATTGATTTGAAATCATTCTCCTTTTTAATATAGGCATTCATAGCCATAAATTTCCCTCTGAGCACTGCATCCCCTAATTTACAACATACTGTTTTTTGCAGGAAGTATAGTAGGTCCTCAATAAATATTTATTGTCAAACAATGAGTGGCATGGATTTTCTTTAATTGTGGTAAAACATATATAAGATTTAACATTTCGACCATTTTTAAGTGCACAATGCAGTGCAATAAAGCACATTCACACTGCTGTGCAACCATCACCACCAAATGTTGTATTTTGTTTCCACTTATCTCAGTATTTCCTAATTTTCCTTGTGATTTCCTCTTTGACTCACTGGCGATTTAGAAGAATGTAATTTAATTCCCACATATTTGTGAATTTCCCAAATTTTCCTATATTATTGATATTTAATTTCATTCCAGTGTGATAGAGCACACCTCGTATAATTTCCATCCTTTTAAATTTATTGAGGCTTGTTTTATGACATAACATATAGTCTATCATGGAGAATGTTCCATATGTACTAGAGAATAATGTGTATTCTGCATCTAGACCAGGTTTAAAAAAAAAGTTGTATCAACTATCTACATCTTACAATTTTCATTTTATCCCCCACTTTTTACACTGACTACTTATTCCATATATTTATGTGAGTGTGTGTATATACGTTAATATCAGGTCTCCTCTTTAAAAATAAAAATCTCAGTTTTTAGCAGTGAAAACTGTTATCATAAAAAGTTGGTTTTTAGCAGTAAAGCCTGCTAAAAAGCTAAGCAGAAAGGAGAACATATGTTAGCTTGAGAGATTCTTCTAAGAGGTTTCTGAGACAGGAAAATCTCCAGACTTAGGTGAATAAGAAGAGAGGACGACATTTGATATGTCATTTGATAGCATGACAGCTGACATGGCCATCCCAAATTTCCCAAGGGAGCTGTGTTATACCCAGTTGAAAAAAAGAAAACCCTATTAAGTGCTGGGTATTTAATGTGAAGACAGAAGGTGTAAGAAGGCTAGGGATATAAAAGCATGAGAAGTTTTTCTCCATTGTTGAATAAAGAAATCAAGCTCTAAAGAAGTAATGAAGCAATAGTTTAAAATCTGGCTTTTGTTTAATCAATAAAATAAACATGGCTACTTCATATTTAAAACAGCACTTTCCAATTAATTGATCATTTGGATGCCACTTTCTCTATTCCCCACAAAACCTCTAAAAGATTGTTATTATCATGCCTATTTTACAGAAGAGAAAAGATTCAGAAGCAAAGTTACTTCCAGAGTCACAAAGCTAGTATAAAAAGAACAAGGATTTGAGTTTCTTTTCTCGTTTGTTTGGTTTTTTGGGGTTTTTTTTTTTTTTTTTTTTTTGGTGGCTGGCCATGAAGCTGAGTTTCTAACTCCAAATCCAGGGCTATTTCCACCAAACTGCAGCTGCTGCTCCTCACCGACAATACACATAGGTCTCTGAGTACTTTAGACATATATATAATTTTGGAAAAAAACATACAAAGGAAAAATATTCTACCATACTTAATGTTCTCAAAATAAGAGCAGAAGAGCTCGAACACAGAGGAGCAACTGGTACCTGGCATGGTACCACACACTAAGCCACTGATCCATAAAGAACAAATGAAGAGAAAGAACCGTATGTATTCTTATAAGTAGCCCTAGGAGAGTAATCAGCAACATTTAGTTCAGAGGGTTCAGTATTTCCCACAGACACCAATGGAAAGCCAAAGGTATAACCAATAGGAAAAAAGGAAAAGAAAAAAGGGTAACGTAGGGAAAAGGAGCAGCACAGCAGGAAAAAGATAGAAACAACCAATTATGTGTAACCATTGGGGGAAACTGGATGAAGGGTAAATGGGAATGCTACGTACTATTTCTGCAACTTCCGGTGAATCTATAATTATTTCAAAATAAAAAGAAGAAAAACGAAAAGAAAAAGGTGAAAATATACCCATGATGTGAACTGGCTCCTGGTCCTAGTTTCCTAAGTTCACTGAATACCTAATATGCCAGCCAATCTGCCAGACATTCCTTCAACAAGCTCCATGTTCACTGGGGAGAGAAAGATAAATAAATTATCAACCCCAACACAGTATTTCAAGATGCTTTCTGCAAGACTTGCCTTTTCTGATGACTCCTTAGTAAACAGGGAAAAAGGAAAGACTACAACAAATGTAAGGGCACGATGGGGCAGACTCTGTCTTAAGTGTGCCCTGGCATGAAAACACAGGCTTAGCTTACTGAACCTCACCCTACAAGCCTTTGTTTCCATTCCTTGCTCAAGCAAGATTCATACTAAGGATACAGAATCTGATGGACTAGGAAAACCTGCAGTCACTGAGCCTTCAAGGATAAGAAGCCTTGTGCTTGCTGAAGGAACAGAATTGAGATGAGGGCTTTAGAGATTCATTTATTTACTGACAAATCAGACTTTATTATTTACTTCAAATCCTTTCAATGCAATATAAGTGACTTGGCAGAGAAAAATAATTTGTAACATCAGCTGAGCAATGACAAAGAGTAATGAAAAGACAACTTCAGGTACTACTTCCTATCCACCCCCATTCAACCATATTTCAAGCACATATACTTTAAATCTGTACTTTATTAAGCTTACACTTAACGGCTAGGGAAAATTTGCTATATTCCTCAGATAAACTATAATAGGACATTGCTATTACTAAAATGACATTTTTACATTCATGTTTTATGGATTTAGAAAAAAAAAATTCCAAAAGAAAAGCAGAAAAAGAGATCTGTGCCTTAACTATGTTAGTATATACTGAACTGTACTATATACAAAATGACTTGTGACTGCCTCAATATTTTTCCAACATTGACTTATTTCTATTCAACATTAACATGGCTTTCTTTAAAATACCAAAGACCTAACCATCACTCTAGTCCTACATTTAAACAAAAAGATCACTTAAAAATGTAATTAAATATAATCAAAGACACACTTTAATACTCTGCTGAGAATAAAAATTCATAACTGTCTCAGATAATTGGCAACATGTATCAATTTTTAAATATATTTTTTGATACAAGTCCAAATCTAAGAATTCTGGAAATAATTTGTCAACTATGCTAAAATATATATATATACTTTTTATGTATATATACAAAATGTATATATATATACTTTTTATGTATATATACAAAATGTATATATACATACTTTATTGTATATATTTTATGTATATATATATAATGTATATATACATACAACTTTATACATAAAGTTGTTCATTTGGCTGTTCATAAAATTTGTTAATGAAATAACACGAAATGTTTAATAAGGAATTGGGAAATAAATTACTGTACATCCAAACAACAGCATACCATGCAGTTACTGAGAATGACCATAAAAATATGTTCTTTCTGGCCTGTAAAGATATCTACAATAATTTTAGTGAAAAGAGCAAACTAAAAGACATTTATGATGCCATTTTTGTTTATAAAATAAAAACCAGGGCCAGCCCATGTATCACTCGGGAGAGTGCGGTGCTGATAACACCAAGGCCACAAGTTCGGATCCCCATTTAAAGATAGCCAGTTAACTCACTTGGGAGAGCGTGGTGCTGACAACACAAAGTCGGGGATTAAGATCCCCTTATTGCTCATCTTTAAAAGAAAATAAATAAATAAAAATAAAATAAAAACTATTCATTTATTATTCTTCATGCATAGAAAAAGTACAGAAGGAAATATGCCAAAATTTTGGCACTATATTTTCTAAAATGAAAATGTACTATCTATATAATAAAAAATAATAAATGTTAAAAAATAATAGTGGTGGTACTAATAGAATAATGCTGCAGCCTTTTCACACACGTAATGGCTTGTATATGCACACAATACCTGGAAGCCCATTTAAGAAACTAAAAACAGTGGCTGCTTCTGGGATGGGATGTCGGAGAATGGAGAAGGGGGAGAGGAAGACTTACATTTCATTCTTCATCCTCACATACCTTTTAAACTTTCTAACCATGTACAAATTACCTACTGAAAAGAAATGAAAATTTTAAACATTAAAAAGTATCTGTTCATATCCTTTCTACTTAAACCATAAATAAATACCAATACCAATAAATACCAGACACCTGCTTATAAAGTCAAATAGAATTGTAATTCTGATACCAGAGCCATCATCAGTTATTACACCAAGTATTGAAAAATACAAAAAGAGGCAGTTATTCAGTGAATTGTCCATATCTACTACTCAGCTCTGGAAGGCAGCACTACTAACATCTATAAGGAAACAAAGATTATTCCTGAACCTCGTCCAGCCGTGGAATTCTTGAATTCGTGGAATTCAAGTCAAAAACAGAAAAACAAACAAGTAATGGGAAGACAAGTGCTCAATTCATTTTTGATCATCGAACTATGGCTTCATTTTAATTCAAAAATGACACATAACAAGACATGGTTATATACTATTTTGAAATTACATTTTAAAAATACATACCTCATATTGCAGGTTGGGTTTTGTTAAAATCTCTAAGGTGGATAGTTTGGCAATAACTCTCGAAATTTTAAGGCTCATAACCTTTAACCCAAAATCTCAACTTCTGAGAATTTATTTATTCATAATATGCAAAATAATTATATTATAAAATTATTCTTTGCAGCATTGTCTATAATTGCAAAAGATTAGGACAAACTTAATGTTTATCAACAGACTATGGTACGCCATACAACAGCATCCTTTTCTGCCATACCATTCACTAAAAAAGTCTTTAATGTACTGACACAGAATGAGTTACAAGATATATTAAGTCTTAAAAAAAGCAAAACGCAGAGGTCTATATTAGGCCACCATCTGTACCAAAGAGGGGGAGGTATACATATGCATTTTTTTCCCCACATTTATAATTAATAACATTGGTGCCTCCAAGGAAGGGAACTGGTGGATGGCAGATAAGATAGAAGGGAAACTTAAAATTTTAAATCATGAGATTGGCTGGTTAGCTCAGTTTCTTATAGCATGTTGCTAATAAGCCAATGTCCAGGGTTTGATCCCTGTACCAGCCAGTAGCCCACTCCCGAAAAAATGTTTAATCATGTGTATGTACCACCTATACAAAAAAAATATGAGTATTTTATAATAGAAAAATTTCATGCATTTAACTAGCAGTCCTATTTCTCATTTCTAGGTAATTTAAGCATGGTGAAAAGAATTCTCATGTACAAATATAACAGATTTAAATTTGCTCCTAATAAAAAAGGACACAAGTATATCCCCTAGGCATCTTTTTAAAAATTATATAGTCAATAATGTAAATAAGCTTGTAATTCCAATTAAAAAAAAAAAAATATATATATATATATAATGTTAACAATGCCATCACTATCCAAAAGCAATTGCAATAGCAACCAGTTTCCCAAAAGGGCAATGTTTAATCCCTGCCCCTAAAACTCCAAAATTAAATCACTGATCAGTTAATGATTCAAGTAAAAACCTGAAAATAGAAGAGTCCTGGTTTTATCAGCATCTAAGGCTCTCTGCATGATGTTAGTTTGAAACAGCCTTCTTCTCTCAGCAAGAAGTGCTTTCTTGGCTCTTCCATATCTGTGGTCACTTCACAAAATTAGAACACGGTGTTAAAATGGCCAAGAGTCAGTCTCCTTGTCCCATGGTTACAAGATAGGTCCCCAGCCAACACAGCTCTCTCAAAAACAGGCCCCCAAGTACCCAACCAGGAGAGTGTGTGCACCTGGTTCACAGCCTCTCCTCCTTCAGGTCAAAAATAGGAACAGGCCATATCTCTTCCCCCAGCCCCAGATTAAGGAGCCCTTCCCTCTTCAGTCTTCCTATAGTAGCACACTTAACACATAGAATCATAATCTCCTTTCTGGGGCCTTCCCTCTTAGGCACAGAGCTCTTCAGAAACAAGGCCTGAGAGCCTCTCTCTCTGTCCTCAGGCACAATAGCAAAGTTTGTTAAGTGAAGATTCTGATCAAGTTATATCATCTGTTCAGTCTCTATTTATTCCCTAGAATAACTCTCTTATTTTAATGGCAGCAGTTTTCATTAAAGGCTCTCTGTTTGTAGGCCCCTTTCTCAATAATACCTTGTATACAACTTGTCTTCATCCCCTCCAGTCCCCTTACCCCACTCAAAAGAGGTCCAGGAACCAAATGATTACAATGAAATGTTCTTAACCTTCTAGTGCTTAGTCATTCTTTCATTACTCCATAAAATCATTACTATACAGTTCAGCTAAATATTGTTACTTTATCCAAGCAAATGTTCCCTTGGCAATTTCAGATATCTATTCCAAGTTCTGAAAAGAATGACAGGATGGAAAGCTTTTTCCACTATGTTTACTCTAGAAATGCCGTCACAGGCTGTAGGAAATGTTTGGCATGCCAATCACTACCAATAGGTAAACTCAATCAGCAATAGGCTTAAATGCCACACTCAATAGCTCGAATCAGCTCACATTAGCTCACATTGAGAGCGTTTCTTTTTAAAGGACCACCCTCCTCAAAATGAGATTTTACGCCTGGACAGTAATATATTAAATGAAAAAAACACTTCTTGTATCAAACTTTTTGAACAAAAAATTATACATAAAGGTATAGCTATAGCTATAGATTCAGATACCAGCCTAATTTCTCCCTAAAGAAGGACAGAGGTAGTAAAAGAAAATAGTCAGCATCCCTCCTTCTTACTCTCCCTGGCATAAACCATTATTCTTAGAAAGGAGTTTAAGCTCTTGTTGAATCACTTTGCTGGTTAACAGTTATCTTGAAAGCATATGAAATACTGTATTTGTTCTGTCCTCTCTGATGTTATGTTGATTGGAACTAGAAAATTTAAAAAATAAAATAATTCCTTTCTCTTTTTCCGCTGTTAATAATAAGGATCTTCTAAAATATCAATAGATAAATAACCAGTATCTCAGATGACAAAGTGTTTATATATAACAACATACTAAGAAATACCTACTTAGGAGTCAAAACTTACTGGTAAACAAAACACCAAAGGCCAACCTTTAAGCTGAGCCTAATAAGGATCTTCTAAAATATCAATAGATAAATAACCAGTATCTCAGATGACAAAGTGTTTGTATATAACAACATACTAAGAAATACCTACTTAGGAGTCAAAACTTACTGGTAAACAAAACACCAAAGGCCAACCTTTAAGCTGAGCTTTCCCTTCACTGACATCTGGACTGTAG
This sequence comes from Galeopterus variegatus, assembly GCF_000696425.1. Classification (NCBI taxonomy): domain Eukaryota; kingdom Metazoa; phylum Chordata; class Mammalia; order Dermoptera; family Cynocephalidae; genus Galeopterus; species Galeopterus variegatus. The sequence goes on along the minus strand of NW_007730284.1, from coordinate 76,852 downwards.
ATTACAAAAGGGACACCCGAGGGAGGTCTGATCACTTAGAACAAGTAACATTAGGCACTACTGAACACTAAAGAGTGCGATGGAGGGAAATATGATCATACAGATCCAGAGAAATACAGACTTCTTCACCAGTTAATATTTAGAATTTCTAAGCAAAAGAAGAATTTTCTAATGCTGTTTATTTCATTTTTTTATTGTTGTTAGAAAAGTAATATGCACTCAGTGTACAAACTCAAAATGATTTTTGAAACTAGGAGCACTTGTTAAAAATGAAAAGGCAAGGTCTAGACATACAAAGTCACCCCTAAAATGAGCATAATCACAATCTAAAATTCAGTCACCAGAATCTTAAATAGCAAGTTAAAAATTTTTCAGAAATCCATGAAATGAGCCCCATATTATACTACCTAACTGAGTTTTATCCAAACACCATATGTCACACAGAAAAATTCCTAAGGTATTTAAAAAACCAAGATAATATTATCAACTCCCACACTGGGAGAAGTCATTAGGAAAATGACTTCAAAGGACCTGAGTAAAAAATCATGAAGATTCTTTAATACACTGGTCAATAATCTTTTAAGGAGGATTTTCTGCAACTACCCCAAATATATTCACAAAGATCTATGTTTTGCTTCACCACTCAACGAAGGTTATGCACACCACTTGCACAGTACTAGACTAGGCACTAGAGTGATGTCCTCTCCACAAGAGAAGAGAAAATTGGAAAATGAAGAAATTAACATAAACCCTCATACCTTGAAGATGCTTACAATCTATTTTTGGAACACAGACTATTTAAAAGTTACATAATATACAAAATTAAAAGAAAGTTAGGGAACTTATATTAAGTGCCTCATATATCAAGCAGCAAAACAGTAATATACACAAAATATCCATGTATCCTGTTTTAAGGCGAGAAAACGGCAGAGAGAGGTTGAGGGGATAGGCAATGAAGTAAAAAACCCAAAGCAAAATATAAAAGCTGCTCAGTGATCTAGAAAATAAATAATTAAAAAGTTTAAAATGGTCTTGAACAAATGGTGCTAGGAACTGGATATCCATATACAAAAGAATGAAGTAGGACCCCTACCTCATACCATGCACGAAAATTAAAATGGATCAAGAACCACAATGTAAAAGCTAAAATTATAAAATCTTAGAAGAAAATATAGGGGCGAATCTTCATTACTTTGGATTTGGGAACAAATTCTTAGATATGATAGATACCATAAGCACAAGCAACAAAAGAAAACACAGATAAATTGGACTTTATCAAAATTAAAAACTTTTGTGCATCAAAGGACATTATCAAGAAAGTGAAAAGACAACCTACAGAGTAGGAGAAAATATCTACAAATCATATATCTGATAAGGGACTTGTATCCCAGAATATACAAATAATTCCTAAAACTCAATGACAAAAACACAATCAAATTTAAAAATGGAAAAAGGACTTGAACAGACATTTCCCCAAAGAAGATACACAAATGGCCAATAAATACATGAAAAGGTGCTCAACACCTTAGTCATTAGGGAAATACAAATCAAAACCACAATGAGATGCCACTTCATATGTGCTAGGATGGCTATAATAAAAAATAAAAAACTTTTAAAAACCAGAAAAAAACAAGTGTTGGTGAGGATGTGGAGAAACTGGAACCCTTGTACACTGCTTGCTATTGGGAATCTAAAATGGTATAGCCAGTGTGAAAAACAGTTTAGCAACTACTTCAAAAAGTTAAACACAGAATCACTATATTACCCAACAATTCCACTTGAAAGTATAAACCCAAAAGAACTGAAAACAGAGACCAAAAAGACATTTTCATACCAATGTTCATTGCACATTATTCACAATAGCCAAAAAGTAGAAATAAGCCAAGATCTGTCAATAGATGAATGAATAAACAAAATGTGGTATATCCACATTATAGAACATTATTCAGCAATAAAAAGGGAATGGCATTCTGATTCATGCTACAACATGGATAAACCTTAAAAACATTATGCTAGCTAAGTGAAGTAAACCAACCACAAAGGACAAATATTATATGATTCCACTTATATGAAAGATCCAGAATAGGTAAATCCATTGAGACAGAAAGTAGATTAGAGGTTACCAGGTGCTGGGTTGGGGGAGGAATAGTGAGTTATTGCCTAATGGTTACAGAGTTTTTATTTAGGGTGATGGAAAAGATTTGGAAGGAGGGTGTGGTGATGGTGGCACGACAGTGTGAATGTAACTAATGACAATGAATTGCATATTTAAGAATGGCTAAAATGGCATATTTTATGTTATCTATATTTTATCACAATAAAAAATATTAAATTTAAAAAAAAAAAGCTATGTCAGGTCTTCAGTGATCTGGATTGTCCAAGGGTAGACTTCATATCTGGCACTCAAATCTAAGGGACTCTGTGGCCACCTGATCTAATCCTCATGGAAAGACTAGTGGGAAGCTTGCATCTCTACATCTCTCCTGCCTAGTGAGTGGTCTCCAGATGTCACTGGATGGTGGGAGCAGACCTTTTCCCAACGCAGCCCACTGACCTTTCATGAAGGAGGACAACCTGAACTGGAAAAAAAAGAAATAAACCCAACAGAAGCTGAAGAATCTGAAAGCCAAAGTCTGCTACTCTGCAGCTGTATAATCATGGACAATTACTCAATTTCTCTAAGCCTCAGCTTCCTCTCATCATAAAATGAAAATAGCACTTACCTTTAAATATTGCTATAAAAATTGGCAAAAGTATACCTATAGCATCCAGCACAGTGTTCAATCTATGATGGCTATTGCTATTGTGACAGTAAGTCTATGTGCCACCCTTGAGACAACTAAAGGCTGAGTAGGACATGGATTAGGTTGAAAGGAATCCATGACTTATAGAACTTAAATAAAATACAGCCACCAGCACCACAAGAAGACTTCAGAGAAGGAGCTGTTTTCATGCACTTCAACTTCTCTTAGAAAGACTGGCTTATTTTTCTAGAAGGAACCCAGCTATGCTTCATTAGGAAGGGCCACTGCTATACAATTCATTCTCTCTATACAACAGGCCTCTGTTAGCATGTCTAAGCAACCGTTCATAACAGAGTCTGCCTATACCCACAGGAAAGACACAATCTGTGAAGAAAATTAGCTAGAAGGTAGTCCCCAGAGGCTGCTCTCAAACTTTGGTGTCCTCAGAAGCACTTGGGAAACCTGTTAAAAAAAAAACAGACACCTCAGCCCCTGCCCACAGACATTCTGATTACTAAATATTTTAGGCAGGGCCCTAGCACACAACTGTTTAAAACACGTAAAGCTACACCATAAAATGTTATAAGATTACTTTCTAATGTGGACAAATACACCATTCTGTCCCACTAACCAAAGGCTGCAATTCCCTCCATGCCTCTCTAGAAATGCTTTGGTAATGCAGGTCAGGATCAGAAACCAAGGAAGTAAGAGAAATCCCCAGCATGTAATACCCAATGCAAATTTCACAGTTTCTTCATACAGAAGTCCCTCATGATTGCTTAGTCTTTTTTAAAAAAATAAATACAAAATAAGTAATGAAAAGAAAATAATGTACCATCTATACCTGTTATAGTAGCAAAAAACATAATTGCTAGAAGTTGGTGAAATTTTTGTGAAACTGGTACTTTTCCATTGTTGGGAAAATTAACTGATACAATTGTTTGACCAGCAATCAGGCAATAAGTATCAAAAGTCATAAATATGATAATATCCTTCAACTCAATAATCCCACTTCTTTGAATCTGTCCTAAGGAAATAACACAAAAGAAACAAACTATATGCAAAAAAGCCACTGCTGTATTATATGTAATATCAAAAAAAAAAAAAAAGATATCTGCATGTTAAGGATTCCAAACAATTTACTAAATTTTCTACATCAACATAAATATGACAAAGCTATTAAAAATTAAAATGATGATGGGCCGGCCCGGTGGCACACTCAGTAGAATGCAGCGCTTGGGAGCGTGGCAGCGCTCCCGCCAAGGGTTCGGATCCCATATAGAGACCGGTCCACTCACTGGTTGAGCGCAGTGCGGACGCGACACCGAGGGTTGCGATCCTGTTGCCGGTCGCGGTACGGGCACGACACTTAGGGTTGCGATCCCATTACCGTTCACGAAAAAAGACAAAAAGGAAAAAAAAAATTAAAATGATGTATACTATGTAGTTGCAAAGAAACTATTCATAAAATCTGCAAGACCTAAAATTACTTACTGAAAAGTATGAACACATGGATGGTCTCAAAGGGTTAAGACATTCTCAAAGGGTTATTTCTTATTATTAAGAAATAATAGCTTATGTAGGGATGGTTTGATGTGGGTTTTCCCCCTATGTTCTCCCAACTCTTTGTATTATTGTAATAAGACTAGAAACAAATTTAGCTACTTCTACCTAGAGACTTAATTGGACAACAGTTACAGAGACAGGTGGAAAATACATAATTGACCTCAGCTATCCTGTCGGCACCACGCTCAGCCAGTGAGCAAACCGGCCATCCCTATATAGGATCCGAACCCGTGGCCTTGGTGTTATCAGCACCGCACTCTACCGAGTGAGCCACGGGCCGGCCCGACCTCAGCTATCCTGAATGAAGACAGACTCACCCAAATGTGCCATGCTAACAGATGGCCACAAGGCCAGTTCTAGATTTTTCCCCCAAAAGATAAATCTTATAGATATATGTATACATAGAACCCTGCATTTACAGTTTCTTAAAAGCACTTCAATAAAGGAAAGGAGGAAAATTGGTTTGGCATCTATTCACATGTCAAAAAGATCAGAAGACTTCATGAACCACAACTTCAATATAAGCCAACAAAATTATGCAGCTGAGAGACAGTGTGGTTCACATGAAAAGAACATTAGGCTGAGAGACAAAAGGCCTGGTTCTCATTTCTAGTTCTATCATGACCGGACTGTACTTGTAGGCCCTGGTTTCTCATCTGCAAATTGACAGAATGGCGATGCTATCTCCCCTGCCCACCTCACAGGAGTTGAAAGGGAGTAAAGATGACTGTAACTTTAAGAGTGCTCTGAAATCACTTTTATTTTTAAAAATCTGACTATAATTATGAAGACATTCATTTATATCTCTATGAAAAAGTTAACAGTATTTAGAGGAATACATTCCAAACTCATAAGTGGGAGTGTCAGGAGGCCTGTGATCAATCAGGGACCATGCCTTTCTCTTTATCTGTGCTGTTCAAATCCTTTAGAAGGATCTATTCATCTATCACTTGTGAGATTTTTTAAATTCAAATTTTTAAAAGCTAATGCAATCGCTGACAGCATTAATTTAGAAAAGAGAGTTCTCAGCCTTTGGGGCATCTAAGAATTACCTGGGGATTGTTAAAATTGTGGCTGCCAAAGTCCCATGCAGACTTAATTGACCAAAATCTCTGGATGGAAGAGGGTAAACAAATAAGGCCAGGCCATTTGTATTTTAACGAGTTCCCTGAGTGATTCTGGTGACTTCATCACTGCAACTACTAGTACATTGTGCTTATTATTAACTCTTGCCATGTATTACCCACTTAATATATGCCAGTCACTGTTCTCAGGACTTTACACATAAAAGCGTTCTTGAAAAAATTAGTGGAAATTAGAATTAAAAGACAAAACAAATCTTTCCATGAATGTTTTTAAGACCCCTCATATTACCTCATTCAATACTTACAACAATCCTTTAAATAGCTGCTACTATTAATAGCCCCTTCCCTTCCCCTTACCCTCTTTTTCAGATGAAGACTCTAAGATACAAAGAGATAATTTAATTGGCCCAAAGTCACAGGACTAGTAAACGGCAGAGCCAGAACACATAACAATGTTTGGAAGTCACTGATACAGTTTCCTAACCTAAGAAAACAGCTGTATACTCTGGTAGGGTCATATTAAAGTCTTCTGTTTTTTTCAGACATTGTATTTAAAGGACACTAAAAAAAAAAAAGTTACCTAAAGAAAGCATGGTAAGCCCATATTAAACCAGGAGGGGACAATGGACTTAAGGCTGTCTGCATACTTCCAGTATAATCTGCATCAATTCATGTTAAGTGTCTCTCCCTACTAGACTCTAAGCCCCTGAAGTATACGGGCCATGAATAGTGCCTAACTCAAGAAAGGGTTTAGTAAATAAATTAATCAATAAACCTAAAGAAGCCCTGATGACTATCCTAGGAAATACAAAGGGATATAATGTGGAGAGGAAACAGAAGTAATTCATGTTGTTTCAGAGAGTATAACTAAGGTCAACAGGTAAAAGGGGAAGGGCGGATTTTAGTACAGTCTAAAAATATTTCTGGCAATTAAGACCTGTCCAGGAACAGAGAAGCATATGCCTGCAGTTTGAGGCTGTTGACCAGAATGTAGCAGACATAATGAAGGATGTTACACTACAGAGCCTCTAAGAACTCTTCCAAGGCTCAAATTCTATTACTCTAAATTATGATAACATTTGTTTATCCTTTCATACATTCTACAGTTTCCACTAGTTATACCAATCATGTTAGTAAACAACAGAGGATACCACAATGTGTTCTACAAACTCCTTGGGCCCTCAAGGATCTAGAGAAGAATAAAGGCAAAGGAGTGAATCCAGCAAGAAGGAAGATGATAGATACAATAGGAAAAAGCAAGGAGTGAGGACACTTTCAGGTAGGAAACAAGACAGAAGTTAACAACAATTATAAAGAAATGCCACCATTTGAGCACATTTGAGCTAGATCTTTTGGGATCCATGGGGGAGAGGGGATGGGGGCTGCCATAAGAATTTGGGGAGGAAAGTCATTTGGTGTGGCAGTAATGGTCTGAACATAAGGAGGGCATGAAAGCCCTGGGGTGGTAAAGAACCAACTAGAAACAATCAAAGAACCAGCTAGAAACAATGAGTGAATTTAGAAGTAAGTCAAACACATACTCACACAGTTTATGGATGATGCCCCTGCTGGTGCTGGATAAAGGAAAGTTAGTTCATTTTTTTAAATTACATTTTACAAACCAAGAACTGTATCATTAATGATTTCTTCTTTGCTGAGTTTTTGTTTTTAAGACTAATATATCCTTCTTTTATTTTCTAGGAAATCTTTTAAATGATTCTGTTGTTAGACATTTGTTACATTTTACTACCGTCTACTATTTCTACTGTTTAATTTGACAGCCAGACTTGCAGTTATCAAAACTGTCAAGTTTTAAAAACTCAGCTCTGAGCTGAATATTTATAATCCCTTAAATGGTTACAATACTCATCAATAGTACTACAAAATAAAAACTACTATAATCTTAAAAACTACAATTTTAAGTAGAAGACTGTAAAGAACAAATGGAGTTTCAAACAATAAATTTAAGTCTCAGGCCCAAGAAACTATCTCAACCAACTTTTTAACTGTGATACTGAGCTACTTAAGAAAATAGAATTAACCAAAGACAAAGCAAAAAATCTAAATCCAAAACCAATGAGAAAATATAACACATTTAAACAATAAACTTAATATTCTTCTGGCCAATCATTTCTAAATATCCCTGTCAAACTATTTTAAGGATCTGAAATCTTGCTCTATAAAAAGCAAGTCTCCATCATCTGAATTACACTTAAGAGATTTCATCGCAGTAGTTGAAGCATCAAACATCAGGCTTCAGACTTTTACCTGCTATCAGTACAACAAATGCTAACTTCTTTAACATAAATAAAATTGAATATGTGGGTTAATTCAAAAGGCTGACACATTAGGCAATCTGGGTTTTTGGTTCTAACACATTTATGGTGTAAACTTAGCAAAAGCCTTTTCTGTATTTGCCACCACTTCAACTGTAACATGGAGATACAACGTTTGACACCTCCACCACCAATAAAGTGTCTTCAAAGGAGTTCTGACTTTCTTTAACCTCAGTTGGAAGAATTAAAAGCTATGAATAAAAACTCCTTAATAAAAATAAAAACTGTAAAAATCTAAAACCGTGTTACACGTTAGCCCATAATAAACTATGAAATATAGAAACTGAAATTTGAGTAACAACTGCTACAAAGGTGCAATTACACAATTTTACAAAAATGAATAAGCAAACAGAGCATGAAAATTTAAGTCTTTCTTAGCAAATGGAGAAAATAAATAGTATTCAGTACTCTGGGGCGCCGTGTCATTATTCTTATCTATGTGTCTTCTGCATCAATGTTACTATTCTCCTACTCCCGTGATGAGCAAATGGAGCCCACTGTCCAGGATCCCTCATACCAAGAGCCCAGTAAACGTCACAAATAATAACAGTAATAAAAACAATTTCTAAAGCCAGAATTGACACCAAACTATGGCACCCGAATAGTGTGCAAGGTACATGGCAGCATGCAACTATTTCTCGCTTCTGACTCTTCTGCACCACTGCCTCCCAAAGGACTAGAGAATTCGAAGCTCCCATTGCCACAGCTACAAATTAAAGTATCATGTTTGAAGAGCTTACAGTTTCTATGAATGGTCAGTATTTAACGAACGAACCCCTCTACACATAAACTCACTCAGATACAACACAACATCCTGTAAGGCTCCACCTACTTTTTAAAAAAATTTAGATATAAAATTAACTATTTCAAAAACACAACTATTTCAAAAATATTATGTAATAAGTTCGACTGTGGAAAACCCCATACTCATCCCAACAGCTCAGAAAATGGAAAGCAAAATTCGATTAGCTCCATTGTACCTAAGCAGGCTAATGTCCAAGATCACACACTCATCTTCCTCGGAGCGTCCCTGCCAATACCAAAGAACAACAAAGGCAAGTTGAGAAGGCTGCACGGGCTTAACTCAGCACTTGTCCGCTTTCCCAGCTTTGGAAAGAAGCTCTCTGAGGGCCCCAGGGATCAAGGGGACCCTCCGCATCCCGCCCGGCTAGCTGCTCCACTCGGCGCGGCTCGCTCAGCTTTTGTCTGGCCCGGCTGGGAGCCCCGGCCGCCCGCCTGCCCGGCACCCCTTTCCTCTGGATCTTTCTCCACACCCATCACTCGCCGATGACTAGTTGTTGTGGGTTTCTCTCCCTCGCCCCCTCCCCTCGCAATCCCGGACTTCTTTCAAACGCGACCCAGCCTTCGCTGGCTTCCCCCACCCGGCCGGGGAGACTAGGGTCAGGAAGGGGGCCCGGGGTGGGGTCTGGGAGAGGGAGAGAGGGGGGCACACAAAGCCCGACTGACCCCACAGCCGCCCCCCTCCCTCTGCAAAGCAGTCTGGGATCAGCGACCTACTGGCAAGATAAACAACCCTTGCATCCCGCTTCTCGCCTAGTTCCCACCTAAAGGCGGCCCCCTCCCCCCAAAGTGCACCCAAGTGCCGATGACAGTGCTGGACATCGCCCCCACCCAGACCCGGCGCCCGCCACTGCGGGGGAGAGGCCAGAGGCTTCCGAGGTCTAGGGTCTGAACCTCTTGGCCCTAACCGGATACTTACAGCCTTACTATTCGCTACTGTTGCCGCTGCGGACCAGACAGCCGCCGCCTTCTCCTCCACCCCAATGAGGTTAAGCGCTTGGTGCGGGAATTAAAAAAAAGGGGGGGGGCGGGGGAGTGAGCGCGAGAGAAGCCGAGGGCGCCTGCGCAGTGCTGTCTCCCTTTTTCTTCTTACCGCCACCAACCCGGCTAGACCATAGAGAGTGTAAACCGAGACCAGAGAGGTGGCTGCCTCTCTATGGTAACGCCCCGCGCAGGCGCCGGCCTGGCTACGTTGGGTATTGAGAGCTGAAAGCCCCGGGAGATTTTGCCCCCACGGAGAACGCTAGTTGATTCTGATGGGGACCCGTAGGGTAAAGGTTCTTTAAGGAAAAGGTGGCCAGGGTTTAGTTAGGGCCCTTAGGGAGTTGTGGCAAAACTTGGGCTAGACAGGGAGAGTCGGATGTAAGCGTGCACAGCAACACGACATCAGAAAGCAGAGTGTGTGGGAAAAGCTAAAGAGAAGTCGGGAAAACCTGGATAAAAGTCCAGCTGGAACTTCCTTTGGTCGGTGTTAGGGGGTGGCGGGGTTAATACCTGATGGAAACGGCCTTTCACTTCTGGGTTACGGGCGTCCGCTCCCCATCGGGCAACTTCGAGGAAGGAAATTGTGCTCTACGACTTCCCGTAGCGGGGCTGTGCGTCCTTTCTTCCTTTTCTTGCGGAGCAGGCGCGGAGGTTTGTGCCGGAAGCACAACTTCCTAACGGTTCCCTGCACTTTTTGGAGCGGAGCCGGCCCTGTGGAAGCCTTGGGGATCCTTGAGTCGGTCAGCGAGAGTCCCTTTCTTACTTGAGCACCGCCACAAAAAACGCTTTCTCCTTGCTCGCGCGTTACCCCGAGACTGGTTTGTGGCAAGGTGTTTTGGAGGATAGCAAGCTATACAGATTATAGGACTGACTTCTAGAATCCTGAAGGACTCTGTTTTGCTGCATCAGGACCCTACACCAGCCGGTAATTTGACATTGAAAGCTTTTGTGTAGAGATTATGCACTGTTTCGTAAAAATCGTTCTTACAGTGTGAATTGACGTTTCTCCGTAGCGATGTCCAATGCATTGAGTGTTCACTGGGGGCTCGTGTGTACCGAGCTCGGTGCTAGTGGGGTGTGTTCATGTTGGGAGAGGGGTATAGGAAGACTGTGAAATAATGCCCCTGATCCTCAGGACCTTAGGAGTTATGGTTGGAGAGCCTAAGCCAAAACAATAAAGACATGTGTAGGCCCTTTTGTGTAGTGCAGAAAAGGGGCTGTGGTGTGGAGGATGTGACTCCTGGTTAGATCTAGAAAAGGTAACATCTTTGAGAAGAAAGCACAAGCAACCTTGTGGAAGTGGGTGGATGATAATGAACGAGCATTCCAGAGAAGAAACATGGGGCAAAGGCTCAGGAAGGAATGGGTAGTATACAGGGAGTGCAATGAAGAGAGCAGTCTAAAAAAAAAAAAAAAAAAAAAAAAAAAACACAGGAGAAGAGTGGAAAATAAGTTTTGATAAATAGAATAAAAAATATTTTCAATTTTTTAAGTGCATATAACATGAAATTTACCATCTTAACCATTTTGAATGTATTCTTCAGTATGTAAAGTACATTTATATTGTCGGGCAACCAATCTCTAGAATTTTTTTCTTCTTGCAAAACAAACTCTGCACCCCTTAAACAGCAATTTTCCATTCCCCCTTAATCCCCGGCCTTGTAACCACCATTCTTTCTGTGTCTGTGAATTTTACTACTATAGGTACCTCATATAAGTGGAATATTTGTCTTTTGTGACTGTATTTTGTGCCAGTATTTGTCTTTTGTGGCTGGCTTATTTCATATAGCATAATGCCCATGTTGTAGCATGTGTCTGAGTTTCCTTTCATATAGCATAATGCCTATGTTGTAGCATGTGTCTGAATTTCCTCTTTAAGGCTGAATAATATTTCATTGTATTTATGAATAATATTTCAATATATGTATACCCCTTGGGTTACTTCCACCTTTCGGCTATTGTGAAAACTGCTGCTGTGAACATGGGTGTACAGATATCTCTTGAAGAACCTGCTTTTAATAGAATGGGGAAATTTTGAAAGCAAGTAGAGAAATCGATACCTTTTTTTTTTCTTTTTGGCAGCTGGCCAGTACGGAGATCAAACCCTGGACCTTGGCGTTATCAGCACCACACTCTAAGCAACTGAGCTAACCAGCCAGCCCTGAGAAGTCTTGTACTTGACACATACTGTTTCAGGTCCTTGACTAAGGGTTGTAACATGGTGAAAGAACTGTTGAGTCTGGCAGTGGAAGCTGAGACATACTCAATTTACATAAAGCATTTATGTAGGCCTTTAGATATGCCAGGCATTATACTATTGCTTTATGTAAATTGATATGTCATTGAATCCATCAAAATAAACATGAGCCAGGTGTTATATACCCCATTTTATGGGTGAGAAAATCAAGGTTCTGGGTTACAGATGGGCTGGGAGGAAATGCACCAACCACACATCACAAGTGATTAGGAAAGAAAACTGCCATGGGAGCTAGGCACCCATGGACACTCACTATTCACTGGTTTGGAAAAGGATATTAAAAGAAAAAAATCACATGTACGAGTGAGTTTTCTCAGGAGAAAGAATAGGCTGACATCAAGAACTTTCATTGTCAAATTACCGATATGAATAAGGGCTCAACACAGCAAAACTGATCTTCCAAGATTCCTAAAAGAACCCTCGGGTTTGATCCCATGTCTGTTCATTGCCTTTAACAAATACAAAATGCCAGGTAGGTATATGTTGTATGTAATAGAGGAATTAATAAGACACACCTTTCCCTAGTCAACAATTTATCTTTCATTTATATTCTTAAAAATACTTCAAAAAGTTCGTGGAAAAATAGCATTAAAAGAATACAAATCTTTCCATAAACCTTTTGAAGACCTCCCATACTGTTAGATTGTTTAAGGAAATGATCTTTTGGCAGATGAGGAAATTGAGATCCAGAGAGGAAAAATTATTTGCGTAATGTCACATGGCTGAGTGGTACCAAAGCTTCAACTGGAACCTGAGCCTCCAGAATTCCCACTCTGCTTTGGTCTCCCTTAGAGAGAGAGTTACCATAGTCTGAATGAGTGGACAATATTCAGTCAGTCTCATCTTCCTCAGGAATGCATGCCTGAACTCCTGTGAGGCTAGTGCCAATTAAACAAGGAAGCAGAGAATAGAAGTGCATTATAAACAGCATTCATACACTCAAAAATATTGTGTACCAACTATGTGCCAAACACTTAGCAGAGTAGGAGAGAAAAGAGATTTAAAAAAAATAAGTAAAATACATACTATGACAGGATAAGTTTTGCAGGAAAAAATGAAGCAATGAGGGAGAAATAGTGCTGAAGGTAGTGAAAGAAGTTTTTGTTTAAATACACCAAAGGGGGCCCACTGAGAAGGTAAAATTTGTGCAAAGGTCTGAAGGCGGTTAAGGGAGCAAGAAATGTGCCTTGTCTAGGAGGAAGAGCATTCCAGATAGAAAGAACAGCAAGTGCAGAAATTCTGAGGCAGGAGGATTCCTACTACATTCTAAGAACAAAAAAGAGGCCAGAGTGACAGAAGCAGAGTATGGGAGGGTAAAAGTAGGAAACGAGGTCAGGGGTAACAAGATGCCAAATTGTTAGGACTTTAGCTTTTACTGAGAGAGATGGGAAGCCATGGGAAAGTTTTGAGCAAAGAAGTAACACAATTTGATGTACATTTTTAAAGGATCACTTTGGCTTCTGTTTTTTTTTTTTTTTTTTTTTTTTAAAGATGACCAA
>NW_007730284.1:60328-63464 GCF_000696425.1 Galeopterus variegatus | reverse complement strand
ACTCTCCCGAGTGAGCCACGGGCCGGCCCAGGCTTCTGTTTTTAGAATAGATTGTTGGGGAACAAGGGGGACCATTTAGGAAGCTTTTGCAATACTTCAAGTGAGAGACAATGGTGACTTGGAAAAAGTGCAAGTGGTGAAGGGATAAGGTATCTGGATATATTCAGACAAGATGACACACAGGGTTTGATGATTATCTAATCAATAAAGGGTATAAGAGAATGAGGGGAGTTCAGGGTGACTCCAAGATTTTTGACCTGAGCAATTTGAAGAATGGAATTACCATTTACTGAAATAGAAAAGAGGAGCAGGTTGGAGATGAGAAGAGATAAGAAATTAAGTTTTGGAACTGTTAAGTTTGAGATGCCTATTAGATTGCCACATGAAAATGTCAAGAAGGCAGTTAGATATAGGAGTCTGGAATTCAGAAGAAAGGTAAGTTCGGGAGACAGCAGTATGTAGAGAATATTTAAAGGTATGAGATCATCTAGATATTAAGTATGGACAGATATTTGAAAAAGGTATAAGCCACAGAAATAAAAGGAAAGAAGGAAAGGTATCCACATGGAGTTGGGGGTTTGGTGTTGGGGTGGTTCAAGGAAGAGCAACCATGTCAATTGCTGATGGGCTGTAATGGTCACTGGTTATATATTGAAGGTGAAGATGAAAACCTGACTGGAATGGTAAAAACAGAATTGGAGAGAGGGAGGATAATTTGGGGGAGAAGTTTGGTTGTAAGGGTAGGTACCTGACAGAAAAGAGATACTTCAAGGGATAAGTGGGGTCAAAATAGTAGTTTTTAAATTATTTCATCCACAAATACTTTAGGATTTCTAAAAGATAAGAATTTTTTTATAAATGTAACCTCAATACCATTAACACACGTAAATATTAACAATAATTCCTTAATATCAACTACCCTGTCAATCTTCAAATTTCCCTAATAGTCTCATAAATTTTTTAGCTACCAGTTTTATTGAGACAATTCACATACCGTAAAATTCACCCATTTATGGTATACAATTCAACAGCTTTAATATATTCAAAGAGTTAAGCAGCCACCACCACAATCCATTTTAGAACATTTTCATTACCCCGAAAAGAAAACCTTCTATGGACTTTGGGTGATAATGATTTGTCAGTGTAGATTCATCAGTTTTAACAAATGTACAACTCTGGTGGGGGAGATTGATAATGGGGAAGTCTATAATGTGTGCAGGAAAGGGACATATGGGAAGTCTTTGTGCCTTCTAAATTTTGCTGTGAAACTGAAACTGTTCTAAAAACTTAAGTGTTTTTTTTAAAAAATGGTACTAAAATTAAAAACAATTTTTTTTAACTTCTAGAGCCATTTGTAGTCACTCGCCATTTCCCCAACAAACCACCAGTCCTAGGCAACTATTAATCTACTTTTTTGTCTCTATGGATTTACCTATTCTGAATAATTTGTGTAAATGGAATCATACAATATATGACTAGCTTCTTTCTCTTAGCTTTTTTTTCAAGTTTCATCCGTGTTGTAGCATGTTACAGTAAGTACTTCATTCCTTTTTATTGTCAAAATTCTATTATATGTACAGTCATGCATCACTTAACAACAGGGATATGTTCTGAGAGGTGTGTCATTAGATGATTTCGTTGTTGTGCAAACATCATAGAGTGTACTTACACAAACCTATATGGTATAGCCTACTACACAACTAGGCTATATGGTATAGCCTATTACCCATAGGCTACAAACCTGTGCAGCATGTTACCATGCTGTATGTAAGGTAAGTGTAAGGTACTTGTAGCACAGTTTAAGACACTTGTAACACAATGTTAAGTATTTGTGTGATAGGACTCTTTTAGCTCCATTATAAACTTATGTGACCTCTGTCTATCATGCAGTCTATCATTGACCGAAATGTCCTTATGTATATATACCACATTTTGTTTATCCATTCATTAGCTGATGGACATTGATTGTTTCCATTTTTTTGGTTCTTGCAAACATTGCTGCTATGACCATTCTATTACAAGGTTCTGTGTGGACATATGTTTTCCTTTTACTTGGACATGTAATTAGAAGTGGAATCACATGGCAATTTTATGTTTAACATTTTCAGGAATGGCTAGACTATTTTCCAAAGTGAAACTTCCATTTTACATTCCCAACAGCAATATTTGAGGGTTCCAGTTTCTCCACATCCTCGCCAGTACTTGCTATCTTTTTTGTTATATCTATCCTACTGGTGTCAAGTGGTATTTCATTGTGATTTTGATTTGCATTTCNTCAGGTATTAAACCAATCTTGCATTCCTGGGACAAATCTCACTTGATTTGCTTTGTATGGTGTATAATCCTTTTTACACATTCTTGAAATTGATTTGCTAGTATTTTGTTAAAGACTTTTACATCTACATTCATAAGAGATATTGGTCTCTAATTAACTTATGATGTCTTTGTCTGTTTGTGGTATCAAGGTAATATTGGCCGCATAAAATGAGTTGGGAAGTACTCCCTCCTCTTCTGTGTTTTTAAAAGAGTTCATGAAGTTTGGCACTTAGTTTTTTTTAGATGTTTGGTGGAATTCACTAGTGATGCCATCTGGGCCTGGGCTTTTCTTTGTGGGTAATTTTTTTTCTATTTTATTGCGAAGTCAATCTTTTTATTTGTTATAGGTCTATTAAGATTTTCTATTTCTTCTTGACTTCGTTTCAATAGTTTATGTCTTTTTAGGAATTTGTACATTTTATATAACTTACCTAATTTGTTGGTATTCAATTGTTGATAGTGTTCCCTTTTTATTTCTGTAAGGTCAGTATTAATGTACCTATCTCATAATTTTTTTCTTCAGTTTGTTCAATTCAGGAACCAAACAATGCCAATACATTGCATTTGATTTATTTATCTCTTCGGTCTCTTTTAATGTATAGATCCCTTCCT
The DNA here is from genome assembly GCF_000696425.1 of Galeopterus variegatus. Classification (NCBI taxonomy): domain Eukaryota; kingdom Metazoa; phylum Chordata; class Mammalia; order Dermoptera; family Cynocephalidae; genus Galeopterus; species Galeopterus variegatus. The sequence goes on along the minus strand of NW_007730284.1, from coordinate 60,536 downwards.
GTCTGAGGACAGAGGCAAGGTGAAATAGCCTCCAAGCTGAGAAGGAACTTAGAGGCCAAAAAATGAAGTAGGGAACTCCATACAGTTTGACAAAGAGTTTATTAATGGGTAGCTTACATACAGGATGGATTGGGCAGGCAGTGATCCAGAAGTTCATGAAGCTGCACTCTGTGCCATTTGGAGGGAAGTAGGAATTTTTTTTTTTTTT
>NW_007730284.1:57157-58862 GCF_000696425.1 Galeopterus variegatus | reverse complement strand
TGGGATCTTTTGGGAGTTTTCTTTTGATGATCATGAGCACTACATTCTACACTATTTTTAGAGCCTTGGAGTCAAGAGATGGCATCTACTCCCAACTCTTGCCACAGACTAGCTGAACATCTCTTTGGGCCTCAGTTTCCTCATCTATAGAATGGGGAAATAAACTAATAGGACATCTAAGATTTCCTGCTATTCTAACTTTGTGTAACTAACCACTTAAGTAATGGACTTAATCTCTACCAAACATGATTAGGGAGAGGACTTCTAAAAGGAGTTGTTGACACCATATTATTTTTCCCATCTTATACCAAGAGTGTTCATTTCAAAGCCAAAGTTTATCAATCATTAGATCTAGTCATGTATATAACAAAATCCATTAAAAGCATTGTGAGAGCAGGGAGATTATGCCAGAAGCCTTAGTTGCTGGATGCTAGTTCTGGCTCTGCCTGCTTTCTGCTTATCACATTCCCTGTCAGGGGCCTGTCTATAGACTAAAAGATAGCATTGGTGGTCTCCAAAGGCTTGTAAGCTTTATGATTTTATGCCTTTTCTTGATTTTTCCAATAGTTTTGAGGATATTTTTGTTAGTATCTTCAGCCCTACTTGTTTTTATCTGCATTCTATGTCTTACTCGGCAACTCACTGGCAGAGATCTATCCTTGGTATCAGTTCACATAGCACATTCACCTTCGGCATAGAAAACTGGAAGCATATACACCAAAATATTAGCAAGTTTTTATCTCTTTGTGATAAGATTACTGGTCATTTTTAAAACTTATGTCTATGTTCTTCATTTTATTCTATAGACACATATTTTTATAATTTTTTAAAAGTCATTCTTAAAAGTTTTAGTAACATATTTTTGATAGCATGTCCTAACAAAGAGGAATCACTAAGCTAGGTAGGAAAATTTCTTTCTCTTCTATGATTGTTAGNGAGTGAGCCACGGGCCAGCCCCGGGAAGTAGGAATTTTAAAAGAAAATTAGGGACAAAAGATAGTATGTCCACAATATGTTGATGTAGTCAACCTCTGGATGTCTTGTGACTATGATATACTAAAAGTCCTGTGACTAGTGAGTGTGTTTAACTTAAGGGTACTACCAGTGTCAACAGGAAAGCTTTGATCTTTATCTTAAGTTAACCTAGCTTTTCAGTCATTGTCTTAACTATGCTTGCCTTGCTTCAGATTAATGGATAACTTTCTAGTAAAGAGATTATGGAGGGGGATCATAGAAAGGGCAAGTAAAGCTGGAGGGGCCCAAAGGTGGAGTCAGTATGGCCTGCATTCCTATGCTTCCCTCAATCTTATTTTTTCCTGATATGTATTTATTGAAGAAATGAAGGCATTTGTCTTGTAGGTTTCTCACATTCTAGATTTTTCTCATTGTATTTCTGGAAGTCATTTAACATGTTGTTCTATCCCCTATTTGCTTGATAGATAGTACTTTATTCTGTTCCATGTTTGATTTTTTTTTTTTTAATGGCAAAACTGTTTCACACATCCATCATGAAACACGTGATTTCCTATTGTCTCTTTATTTTGAAGTTGGTAGTCATTGATGACCATTGCCTACATTCATTATTACAATTGAAATAGTCCAATAGAAGGCAGGGTAAGTGGGCACCAATCAATTCAGACTGTTTGGGATCTTTTGGGAGTTTTCTTTTGATGATCATGAGCACTACATTCTACACTATTTTTAG
>NW_007730284.1:48085-55947 GCF_000696425.1 Galeopterus variegatus | reverse complement strand
AGGATATTTTTGTTAGTATCTTCAGCCCTACTTGTTTTTATCTGCATTCTATGTCTTACTCAGCAACTCACTGGCAGAGATCTATCCTTGGTATCAGTTCACATAGCACATTCACCTTCAGCATAGAAAACTGGAAGCATATACACCAAAATATTAGCAAGTTTTTATCTCTTTGTGATAAGATTACTGGTCATTTTTAAAACTTATGTCTATGTTCTTTATTTTATTCTATAGACACATATTTTTATAATTTTTTAAAAGTCATTCTTAAAAGTTTTAGTAACATATTTTTGATAGCATGTCCTAACAAAGAGGAATCACTAAGCTAGGTAGGAAAATTTCTTTCTCTTCTATGATTGTTAGGTAGTATCTTCCAGTCTATGTTAGCCTAAATACTTTAGTAATAGGTACTTACGTCTAATTAGATAGTTAGTTTTGCTTAATCTTTGTTTTCATTTATTCGTTTTTGTTTTTTTGCGGCTGGTTGATATGGGGATCCAAACCCTTGACCTTGGTGTTATAACACCATGCTCATAGTTAGTTTTGCTTAATCTTTGTTTTCATTTATTCGTTTTTGTTTTTTTGCGGCTGGTTGGTATGGGGATCCAAACCCTTGACCTTGGTGTTATAACACCATGCTCGAACCAACTGAGCTAACCGGCCAGCCAACTTAATTTTTTAATAATCTAGATTAGAGGCTCATTGAAAAAAAATATACTTTATACTACAGAAGTTAAAATTCAGCTCATATGGAATCTAGATTTGCACTGCTTGGGGGAACAGGTAGTAGTCCCTTTGCTAGAGAAGTAGAGTGTGTTACAGAAAAACGTGGACAAAGGTGGGGTGTGTCTTTTGTAAATGAGAACAGAAGATTAGAAACTAGTTTGCTAACTTATGTTCATAACCACTCCTTGGAGAGCAATCACTCTCATTGCTTGACTAACCTAGTAAATATCACCCAATGAAGGGGACGGTAGAGGTGTGTGGTTTAACTCTCATGGGTTTCCTCTCCTGGCAAGGTGTTATGCTGCTGGCATGCCCTCTTTAAACACCATAGTAGCAGTTCCAGGGGAACATCATAGCTGTCAACTCACTGTGTGGCCCAGACAAGTCACTTAGCCTTGTCACAAGCACCAAGGTCACTTCATCTCTAATAGAGAAGATAGTTTTAGTTTTGAATGTTGTTACAATTCATGAAATTTATATTACAAAACCACTTCTCAGTAACAAAAGGAAATTTGAAACTTAGGGTTCTTACTGTGAGAAGCATGATAAATTACAGGTGGTTCTACGGACAGTGCTGATGTAAAAAAATGATTGAATAGCCCTTTAAACATTAGCTGTTGTCTGGTGTGTCATAATCTGCATCTGTTCAGGCTTCTTAAAGATCATTCCTTATACCTGGTAAGGACCAAGGGCAAATGCCAAAAAGTGAGTAACCTGACATAGAGTTTTAGTTTTGGGATTTCCTTTTGAATTGCCATCAGTGAAATCTCTCAAGCAACATCAGTCCATGCTAATTTGCAAATGGACTGTTGAGTCAGTGGCCCAATCAACCCATCCAAGTGCAAGGAACTATTTAGAGGCACTCAAAACTAAATGAAAGGGCAATTTGCTTACCCTTACACATTATCTATTAGCCTCTCCTTTGGCAAAACTTAATCTGCCCCTGGGTATGCACAGCTGAAAAGACACAATCTTTACTCAAGGAAGTCAATTTAGTAGGAAAAACAGAAATAAACCAACAGTTACTACACTATACAGTATTACAATGATGGAAATGTGTGCAAGGTGCTATAGGGACACAAAAGAGGGCACTTAACAGGTGAGGGTGAGTCAAAGACAGATGGGGAGGAATGAAAGCAATGTTCTTGAGCTAAACCAAATAAAACATTGAAACTCACCGTTATGACATATTCAGACTCTTAGAACGACAATAAAGATTTAGACTAGTTCTCATTTAGAACAGGGTTTATTTATTCTGATAGTTTTGAGCAGCCCTTAATCTTTCCATTTTAGCAAGGTCATTTAGAGTTTTATGATAATATCTCCAAATATGGGCACATTTTGACATGTGGACTATCAAATGCACAAACAACCTTCAGGATCACCTACATACAGCAAAGTGAGAAAAAAGTAAATTCATTAGCTAGATCAGAATGTGTAAGTGAAACAGCCCTAGTATTTCTTCTCTAGTAAAAATAACAGATCCTTGTCTGTATTTGTTTACTTATATTAGGTATAAATTAATTTCAACTATCTATTGTAAATCTCAGGGTACTGCCTGATAGTCATGCATGGGAATCTTTGACTGTTACTCCAGCAATTGCACAATTATGTTTCTTCTTTTTTTTTTTTTTTGCAACATTAATTATATCATTCAGTATTTGAAATTGAAGTGGAATCTGTCACTCTGCCATTTTACAGTTAAAAATGTTAAATGATGCATTAAGAAATCAACAGATATTTAAATTATTTCTAAGATTTCTATTTGCCGTATTTCCTAGCTGTCTCATTTATTTAGAGTTTTTTATTCCTGGATGAAATTCTCTTGTCTTCTGTTTGCAGTAACTCAAGTCCTTTTTCTTCTTTTCAGATAGATATTCATGCCAGGTTTTCTAGTTTTTATCGCTTTCTCTAATTTCTAAATAATCATAGTGTATACAATATTGAGCATAGCTTCTTATTTGTCCATTCATAGACACTAAACTAATTCTCAAATGTATTTTGATTTATTAATTCCCCAAATTTGCCTTTGCTTGTGCATGATTTAGCTATACCTTCCCCAGCGCTGTCTTTGCTCATGAACTTAGCCACACTACATTTTTCTACATTGTTTACCACACTGAACTGGCATTCTGAGTCATCTGGGATTAGGCATTCTCCCTGCTATTAACTGTGTAGTATTTAAACTTTCCCACATGCCTGTGTCCTTTCTTTAGAATTCGAACACTGCTTGTATTAAACTGACCTTCATTGCTTTCAACTTGTAATTCCTGACTTCGGCATATAACTCTTGAAACCAATAGTTTGACTAGAAACTGGAACTTTTTATTCCCACTGAACTTCATCTTTTACATTTGTATAAATTCAAGAAGCAAAATTATACGTTTCTTATCAATGATTATGCCTTTCTTTGTCCATTGATAACAGAATAACTCAACCTAAAAAAAGGTACCATACCTCTGAAACAAATTAGATCCCAATTAGTGCCAAGCAGGGGGAAGTAGAAAATTTTTACTGCAAAAAGACTACCAACCACTTCAAGGGTTTTACCAGACAACTGCTAGTATAAGTTGCAAAGACAATGCTAGTCTATACCTAGATGAGCAGCCAGGAAGGACGTTTGCCTAATGGCAGGTGAGGTAATTGGACTCTACACTTTCAACTTCAGCATGTAAAATGAATGGCACCCCTAAAAGTCGTCCAGGGGTCACCAGTATTTATCCAGCCAGCTTGATGGAAATGATAGGAGAGAGAGAATCTTCATAGCCAATGCATTTTTTTTACAAGATCCTCAAATTCTGCTTTAGAATCATGAAAAGTTTCATCTAGAAGGTAACTTAGAGATCATTTAATCCACCACACTTATTTTACTGTGAAAAAAACAAGGCCAAAGTAGATAAGGAATTCACCTAAGGTCTTGCACTCCTGATTAGTGACAGGTTCATAACTAGGACTGGATAATACTGACTCATTTTCAGTAGTCTTACAGCTGGCTAAAAAGTAAATTTGACAGGGCCGGCCTGTGGCTCACTTGGTAGAGTGCGGTGCTGATAACACCAAGGCCACGGGTTCGGATCCTATATAGGGATGGCCGGTTTGCTCACTGGCTGAGCGTGGTGCTGACAACACCAAGCCAAGGGTTGAGATCCCCTTACCGGTCATCTTTAAAAAAAAAAAGTAAATTTGACAGCCTACTCTTTGAACATATGTTCTGAAAGGGATCATATCCAGCTCGTGAATACCCCTTTCTCAGAAAATTAAGCAAACAGGTCGGAATATTTTGAAAAGACAACAATAGTTATAAAGTGGGAAGAAATACCTGTACAGACTTGCTGTCTAGAAGTATTTGTCTTCCCCAAGACAAAGAAGAGACTTAGTCATGAGGTTAAATTAAAAAGTAATTGTGTCACCAGGCTGAGAGCAGACAACCTTTTTTGGAAGCAGTAGGCTGAAATTAGAACTGGACAAAAGAGTTTACAGAAAACTGAATTTGGAGCAACCTCACAACCGTGGGAGTTATTTTGTTTTTGTTTGATTGCTTTTAATGAAGTATTTCATGAATTCAAAAATGAGCAGAGATGATGATGAACTCCTTGTGTGGTCTCACCTGACCCCATTTCCTTCCCTCCCCAATGAATTTGGTGCTTATACCACACCTGTTCTTGTGCTTTTCCTATATGTAAATGTATCCATAAATGATATTTAGTATTGTTTTCATATTTTGAGTTTCATATAAATGCTATCATCTCATATTGTGTATATCTTTCTACAAATTGCTCTCTTTTTTTTGCTCAATACTGTATTTTTGAGATTTCTGCTATTGATAAATAGGATAGGGATAGCCCCAGCTAATTTATGTTAACTGCTCTATGGTATGCCACTGTATAAATATTTTAACATTTATTTAATTCCTGTTGATTGACATCTACGGAATTTCCAGGTTTTTTGCTTTGTTTTGTCTTGTTGGCTTTTTTTTTTTTTTAAACCTTGCTACTATAAACATTTTTATAAAACCCTCTCCTGGTGCATGTGTGCAAGGGTTTCTCTAGTGACATTTACGAAGTCTTAGTGTATACACATCTTCATCTTGACAAAAAGGTCTCAAAAATAACCAGCAGAATATGACAGTGTCCAACACTGGGGCTGTATATTTTCAGAATTTTTAATCTTTTACTAATCTGGAGTTTAAAATGGTATTTCCTTGTGGTCTTAATTTGCCTTTCCCTGATTCCTCATGGGGCTGAGTATCTTTCCATGTGTTCACTGACAATTGGATCTCTTCTTCTGCCTGGGCACTTTTCAGATGAGCTGCTTGTCTATTTATTATTGATTTTTAGAAAATTTTCTATAGTCAGGATATAAATCTTTCATTAGTTATATGCATTGCCAACATCTCCTAGTCTGAAGCTTGCCATTTGACTTTTATAATGGTGTCTTTTCATGATGTTATTTATCAGCCTTTTATTTTTTGATTTATGCTAATTGTTTTTTCTTTTTAAGAAATATTTTGCTACTCAGAGGTCATAAATATATTCTCCTGTATTTTCCTCTAATTTTTTTAAAGTTTTGCTTTTTACTGTATGTATAATTAGATCTTTTATGTGCCTGAAATTAACTTTGTGTGTGGTGTAAGGTCGGAAACCAATTTTATTTTTTTCCAAATCAGTGACTAATTATTCTGAAAACTTTCATTGATAATTTAGTCTTATCTTCACAGGTGGGTAATTCCTGATCCTAAAATTAATTACTATAACTTTATAATAAGACATAATATCTGGAAGTAAGCCCCTATCTGTCAAGTGGACACAATGGGAGCTAGATGGATTTGTGCTGTCCCTCTTAAATCCCACCCATCCTCTTGGATTCTGAAAGAGAAACCCTGAAAGGCTATGGGTCTGCCATTATGGCAGTAGCTGAGAGGAGAGTGGGAATCTCCTGGAACTGGAGATCAGTATTCCACACCAAGAAACTGTGCCCTGTGCAGACATGCAGGGCCCTTCAAAGAACTCACATATGTGACTCATGAGAGATCCAGACCTTGGATACCTGCCCAAAGAGAGCCTTTGTGGTCAGTGTTACTAAGTAAAACAGCAGTAATGAGAAGAGGACTCCAATTGTTGTCAGTAAAGTAAAAGACATTTGTTCTGAAAATGAAGTTAAGAACACAATTCCAGGGCTGGCCCATGGCTCATTTGGGAGAGTGTGGTGCTGGTAACACCAAGTCAAAGGTTAAGATCCCCTTACCGGTCATCTAAAAAAAAAAAGTTCACAGGAAGATTCATATTATCTTTCGATTCTATTTTTCCATAAACTTTTTGAAGTACCCTCACAGTCTTTCCAACAAACAATGATGGGACAACTACATACAAAAGAATGGAGTTGAACCCCTACCTCACAACATATGTAAAAATTGCTGTGAACCTATAACTGCTCTAAAAAAGAAAGTCTATTTAAAAGTTAAAAAAAAAACACTAAAATGGATCAAAGACTTAAATGTAAGATTTAAACTATGAAATGAAGACTGTGAAGATATAGGAGTAAATCTTCATGTCCTTGTCCTTAGATTAGGCAACAGTTTCTTAGATATGAAACCAAAAGTATAGGAACAGAAGAAAAAACAGATAAATTGGACTACATGAAAATTTAAAACTTTTTTGCTTCTTTTGACAATATTAAGAAAAAAATAGACAACCCACAGAATGGGAGAAAATTTGTGCAAATCATATATCTGATAAGGATTTAGTGTCCAGAATATATAAAGAACTCTTATAAGTCAACAATAAAAAGACAAATAACCCAATCTAAAAATGGGGAAAAGATCTGAGTAGACATTTCTCTGAAGAGGATATACAAATAGCCAATGAGCCCATGAAAAGATGCTCAACATCATTAGTCATTAAGGAAATGCAAATGAAAACCACAATGATTTACCTCACACACCTACTAGAATGGCTACGATAATAAAAAAATAAAAAGAAGCAGACAATAACAAGTGCTGGTGAGGATGAAGAGAAATTGGAACCTTCATACACTGCTTCAGGGGATGCAAAGTGGTGCAGCTGCTTTGGAAAACAGTTTGCAGTTTCTCAAAAAGTAAAACATAGAGTTACTATATGATTAAACAATTCCATTCCTAGATATATGCCCAAGAGAATTGAAAGCACACATCCACACAAAATTTTGTGCATGGAGGTTCATAGCAGCATTATTTGTAGTAGCCAAGAAGTGGAAACAATCCAAATGTTCCTCAGCTGATGAAGGAACAAATAATGTGTGATAAATCTATTCAATTAAGTATTATTCAATCATGAATAATAAACCTTGAAAACATTATGCTAGGTGAAAGCTGGCAGAAACAAAAGGTTGTATGATTACATTTATATGTAAGTTCTAAAATAGGCAAATCCATAGAAACAGAAAGTAGATTAGTGGTTGTCCAGGGCTGGGGTGGAGGGAGGGTTGGGTAGTGGTGAGGGATTGGGGAGTGACTGCTAATGGGTACTGGGTTTCTTTGTCGGTTGATTAAAATGTTCTGGAATTAGATAGTGGTGATGGTTGCACAACCTTGTGAGTATGCAAAAAATGTCAAACTGTACACTTTAAAATGAGAGCTTTATGGTATGTGAACTATATTTTAATTTTAAAAATAAGAATCACCTCCAAAAAAAATACATTTGCATTTTTTCACCATCTGTTTTCATTCTCTAGTACCCAAGGAGCTAGAACGTAGAAGTGGGGCAAGTGGGAGGGTGTCAATTAGCAGACCATTCCACACACTTGGTTCCTGTAGCCCACTTTATGAAGAAGAAGGGGGATTGCATTGAACTGGATATGAAAAATGGAGATTTAATCTAAACTGGATTGTTTTACTGACTAAAAGTGATGGAATTGTAATGGTATGTGCCCCACATGTCATTTAGGCATGAGAAAGAGGGCTTGTCAGAGCACAGTTGAAGGTGGAGATGGTACAAGAAATAAGATCACTCCATGTTTATGTTTTACTAAATCGAAACTTCCTAATAAACTGGTTACATTAACATATGTATGCAGAAAAGCCTGGGTGTAGGCGACACTAAATAAAAGCTATTATTGTTCTCTGGTTTGAAGAAGATGAAATGAGTGCACCAGAAGAATGA
>NW_007730284.1:46952-47393 GCF_000696425.1 Galeopterus variegatus | reverse complement strand
GGGATGGCCAGTTTGCTCACTGGCTGAGTGTGGTGTTGACAACACCAAGCCAAGTCATCTTTTAAAAAAACACTGGTCATCTTTAAAAAAAAAAAAGGCAAAGCTTTCAAAGACAGGGTGTGTCAAAGGGACACAGGAGCAAGCCTGAAAGGGCAACCACCAGCCAAGGCTAAGACGATCAACACTAACCCATTATTAGAAAATTGTTAATTAAGGGCCGGCCCGGTGGCGCACTCTGTTGAGTGCAGCGCTTGGGAGCGCAGCGGCCCTCCCGCTGAGGGTTCGGATCCCATATAGAGACCGGTCTGCTCACTGGCTGAGCGCAGTGCGGGTGCGACACCGATGGTTGCGATCCCGTTGCCAGTTGCGGTAACCGGGCGCAACACCGAGGGTTGCGATCCTGTTGCCGGTCAGGAAAAAACACAAAAAGGAAAAAAAAAA
>NW_007730284.1:46135-46861 GCF_000696425.1 Galeopterus variegatus | reverse complement strand
AAAAAAAACAAAAAACAACAAAACTTGTAACCACCTTAAGACGTAGATCACTCTTACCATTGCTAATGTGGCAACACCACAAACCGTGTTCCTCTTGGTGTGATTCAATACAAAGTAAACAAAATATTTAAAAATACTTAAAATCAATCCAATTAAGACTTTGATCTAACTTCCAATTTACAAGAACTACAGGGGAGAGAGGAACGAGATAAATGATATCAAGAGGAAACAATCAGGTGAATCTAGGAGTTGAGACATTCTGTAGGACAGTTGTCTTAATGTCTAAAAGTCGTTGTTGTGGGGGAAAATGAGAGGCAGAAAGACTGTTGTAGATGTAAAAAGACTTAAGAGACCTAACATTCAAATGTAATATATGTCCTTGCTTGAGTCTTGATTTAAAAACAACTGTATACAATGGAATATTATTCAACCATTTGGGGGATATTAATGGTAGTCTGAATAGGGACTGAATATTAAAGAATTTTTTTTTTTAAAGATGACCGATAAGGGGATCTTAACCCTTGACTTGGTGTTAGCTCACCCTCTCCGAAGTGAGCTAACCGGCCATCCCTATATGGGATCCAAACCCGTGACCTTGGTGTTATCAGCACCGCACTCCCAAGTGAGCTATGGGCCGCCCCTAAAGAATTTTTAATTTGTCAGGTGTAACAATGTTAAATTTGTTAGGTGTAACATGATATTGTGGTACATAGGAAAATATTTTTT
>NW_007730284.1:43449-45010 GCF_000696425.1 Galeopterus variegatus | reverse complement strand
AATAAAATAAAATAAAATAAAAACTTTGAAAGGAAACAAAAATAGTCATCTGAAACAACTATAAACCCTTCTCTTTAGAACCTGTCTTTAATTATCTAATCTTTCTACAATAATTAGTCTTATACTAATACCATCTGCTATCTACCTTTCCCTATGATGTAAACACTTATTATAACATAATGCCAATTCTTAGAAAATTCTGTTGCTATGTTTATATAAATAATGCATTAAAAAGTAAAGAAGTATAACTGTGGGAATTGGGAAGCAAAATATCACTAATTCTTATTTCATTAACAAAGTTTTTCAGTGTTCTGTTGAAACTGAGTTGCTATTATGTTTCCCCTATAAGTTTTTTCTTTTTATAAGTCATTGTATTTTAACAAAATTATATACAAGTAGTTTTAAAACTCAAATTATGCAGAAAGGCAAGTTCGTTGTCTACCTTCCTGTATCACTTTAAGGATGTGTAGAAAGCAATAAAATAAAGAAGAAAAACAGAAAATGAATAAAACTAAAATTGGCTTTTCAAAAAGAATAATAAGACAGAACTCTAACAAGATTAATTTTTTTTGTTTTGATTTTTGGGTTTTTTCTGCAGCTGTCCAGTACAGGGATCCGAACCTGTGACCTTGTTGTTATAAGGCTATGCTCACCAGCTGAGCTAACTGGCCAGCCAAAATTAACATCTTAAAAAGGGAGAATCAAATAGGCAAAAAATAAAAAGAAAAAGGAGCAATAACTGAAGACAAAAATGAAATTCAAGGCGAGCCCGTGGCTCATGTGGGAGAGTGTGGTGCTGATAACACCAAGGCCATGGGTTCCGATCCCTATATAGGGATGGGTTAGCTCACTTGGGAGACCATGGTTCTGACAACACCAAGTCAAGGGTCATGATCCCCTTACCAGTCATCTCTGAAGAAAAAAAAAAACGAAATTCAAACTGTAAAAATAGTGTTTAGTTCAGCAGCACATATACTAAAAACAATTGTAAAATAATTTTATAAATAACTGTACACTAATATTTGAAAACCCACACATAATAAGTACATTTCTGGAAAAACATAAAATTCTAATGTTGATGAAAGAAGAAAATTAGAAAAGACCAATAAACATTTAGAAACTTGAAATTGCAATTAAACACTTTTCCTCCTAAAAAAGCACAGGCCCAGACAAATTTTCAATGTATAGATAACCTTTATTATATACTAATTGTTTCAGAAAACAGAAAAGGCTGCTAAGGTCATTTTATGAGGCCAGTGTAACTTTGAATCTGAAAACTGGATAAGCATATTATTAAAAAATCCAGGGCCGGCCTGTGGCTCACTCGGGAGAGTGCAGTGCTGGCAGCACCAAGGCCACGGGTTCGGATCCCTATATAGGGATGGCCGGTTCGCTCACTGGCTGAGCGTGTTGCGGACAACACCAAGTCAAGGCTTAAGATCCCCTTACCGGTCATCTTTAAAAAAAAAAAAAAAAATCCAATTAGGCTGATGTCATATGTAAAAATATGTTTGAATATCCTATATAAAATACTAGCTAACTGAATCCGACAGTGAGTTTA
>NW_007730284.1:37368-42449 GCF_000696425.1 Galeopterus variegatus | reverse complement strand
CCTGAGGGTTCAGATCCCACATACAGACCGGTTCCCGCTCACTGGCTGAGCGAGGCGCGGGAGCAACACCGAGGGTTGCGATCCCGTTGCCGGTCCCCGGTCCGGTACGGGGGCAACACTGAGGGTTGCAGTCTGTTGCCGGACACGGAAAAAGACAAAAGACAAAAAAAAAAAAAAATTCAGTTTCTTAAATACACTAGCTACATTTCAAATGCCCAAAAGCTACAATAGCTAGTATTGGAGAGTGCAGGTACAGAACATTTTCCTTTGTCTCAGAAAATTCTGTTGAACAATGCTGATCTACAGAATGCCAAAGAAATCTAGCTATTTATATTAACTCTCCTTTGTAAAACGAAGGAACAAATCTTGTGTCTACCTACGGCTGTCCAGTAAACCCCAAAGATATTTTAGCCATAAAAGACATCTTAATAGTTTCATGATTAGTTGGAACACAAACATTTACTTTTTCATTCTTAAAGATTATGAAAACAATTTCAAACAAATAAAACCAGTATATGCTAGTATAGGAAACACATGGTTTAGACTGATTAGGCTTTCTATGAGAAAATAAACCAAGTCTTGCATAAACTAGACCGTTATGCTAAAGTTTTTACACTGTGAAAAAATCGGGAAAGTCATCATATAAACGTGGTCTCGGGCGGGCCTGTGGCTCACTTGGGAGAGTGCGGTGCTGATAACACCAAGGCCACGGGTTCAGATCCTATATAGGGATGGCCAGTTAGCTCACTGGCTGAGCGTGGTGCTCACAACACCAAGCCAAGGGTTGAGATCCCCTTACTGGTCATCTTTTTAATAAATAAATAAATAAATAAATAAATAAATAAATAAATAAATAAATAAATAAATAAATAAATAAATAAATAAATAAATAAATAAATAAATAAATAAATAAATAAATAAATAAATAAATAAATAAATAAATAAATAAATAAACTGGTCATCTTTTTAAAAAATAAATAAATAAATAAATAAATAAATAAATAAATAAATAAACGTGGTCTATTTTCCAAGGATTTACCTTGATTAGAAATATTGTTTGAAAATTTCCCCTTTTTACACTTATGTAAAAACTGTTAACACTTTGAATTGCTGAAAGCACTGAATATTTGTAACACAATAACCAAGGTCGCTAACCCAAGCCTTTTTTCCTTTTCTGGGGTGCAGTCACACAGAAATAGTTTTATTAGAAAATCCAAAACATTTAAAACAATGGAAACTAATTTCCTTTCTTTTTGGAAATTCTTGATTTATTTTAAATAAGGGCTCAGAACTTTCCATAAACCAATTTGCACAAAAAATAATCTGATTCATGAAATTTCTCCTAGTGTTAGAGCTGTCTACCTAGTCTTATGAGCCCAGAGTGCACACAAATGACAGATTGTCTGGCCAACTCAATCCATCATAGGACTGAGCTACTTTCCCTTGTGGTGAGGGGTGTTAAGTGTTTTGAGCTTTGGAGTCTCCATTCTGACACAGAAGACAGAAGGGATCCCTTCTAGAGCCGAAAAGTAGACTGCAGCAAGCTCAGAAAAAGAAATGATTGTTATTCTTCTTGTGAAAAATCACAAACAGACAACAAACCAAGACTGAAATCTCAGTTGACAAACTAGAGAGTTGAAACAGTCTCACAGGAGCCTGCTGGAATTATAAAANGGCCCATATTCACCCATTTTTCTGTTGAGTTTTTGCTTTTCACAGTTTTTGAAGTGTAGCTTTGTTTCTTACTGTTTTAAAAAAGGAAACAACCTGAATTTTGCAATGCGTTAATTAAATTATTTTATACCCATATGATGGAATACTATGCAGCTATAAATAAAGATCAAGGTGTATTACATATGCTTCTATTGAAAGATCTCCTAGCAATACTATTAAATTATAAAAGCAAAGTTTAGAACAATTTGAATGCTATGATCCCATCTATGAAAAAAATAAGGTCATACATAAGGCCATACATGAAAAACTTAGATTTTCCACTGGGAAGTTAGCTGGAAGTTGAGGATAAAGAAGGAGTTTTATTTTTCATTTTACTTGCTTTGATATTGTACAGTGAGATTTAACATCAAAATTTCAATCCACAAACTCAGTACCTAGGGTGTAAGAAACTTTTTTTCCCTATACTCTGAGCACCTATCTCTTTGGAAAATGGGAAATTCAACCTTGGTTGTTATTGGCAGTACTCCCTCCTTCCACAGAGCATAGGTCCTGTGGTATTCCCATTGGTTGATTTTTCCCACCTTGGACTTGTTCTTGACTTTTATGTAAGGACCACTAACTTACCCTAAAGTATACCCAAATGCAAAAGGAGTAGCCAGTGCTCAAATGTCACCTTATTTTGTCAATATTAACAAAAGTGAGTTTGTTGTCTAGCACCATAGCAGCAAGCAAAATAAAGCTCTCTTGCTAAGCCTGTATGGTAGACACACTCTACACAGCTTCATTTGATGTGATTACCATTGTAAGGGACAGTTTCAAATGCAATATTCTAAATCAGGGATTAACCCAATGGAAGAAACCCACACACAGAGTAATGGAAGCCAATAAATATCTCTAAGCACACGGATAAAAGAACTTAGGTGACTGAGACAACACCAGAGTAGTAATATTAAAAACTACTACTGGCATAGCACTGTGGCATAAATACATAAAACCATGAAGAGTGCAACCTGTAATTCTGATAAATTGTATAAATTATGCTTCTCAGGTGTCTGAGGATAATATAACCAAGTATGTCTTAGGCTTCAACAGAAAAGGGCAGAGAGATTTTCCTTGATTGACGGGTTGAGAGGAAGAGTGTTAATAGTTATTTCCTGTGTTGTGGTACCATCAGCAAGGTTTTACATTATATGACTTCACAGACAACCTATCATCCTGGATGGCATAGATTTACAGATGTGGTTATTAATTATGAGCCAATCAGAAGCAAAATTTAATTTCCATGGGTGAACCTTTTTAAAATTGGAGATGATAGCATTTTTAGTAGAAAACCTCAATAGCAGGGGCCTCCTAGCATCCCAGGGAAGGGGTGACAAACTAAGTTAGCTAAATTTCTTGAAGTAGCTATGTCCTTACTGAATCCAAAAACTGTTTTTTTGTGTATAAAGTTTATCCTAGAATTAGGATAGTCATTAAAAAAATAAAGAAAAGAAATATGTTTGGTAATTAAAAGTAGTTAAATTAAAATGTAAACCAGTAACCCTAGTTATAGAGCTTTGATCCGAAGAGCTTGGGTTAAGCAGTCTGCAATACTGGTAAGTCAGAACCTATAATTTTATTCCTTGTAATATTGATAATCAAGAATACCTGGGGCCGAGCCCGTGGTGCACTTGGGAGGGTGCGGCGCTGGGAGCGTGGCAGCGCTCCCACCGCAGGTTCGGATCCTATATAGGGATGACCAGTGTGCTCACAGCGCTCACTGGCTGAGCGCAGTGTGGCTGGTCTCAAAAAGGACAAAAAAAAAAGAATACCTGGTATATTCTTTGCGACTTTTTGATGTTTCTTCCAGGAAACTCAATCTCCGATCTGCAGCTTATAGGAAGGGCTTTAGGCAAGTATAAGATGAAAAAATAGAAACCGACCTGTGATTGATAAGAATGAAAGGCTCTGGATAGTTTATTATAATCACCAATACAGAATGGTGGGAAGTAGAAATTTGTATTAAAATATAATACATATCAATTCATTCAACGTATAGGGGTCTAGAGGTATATTTTTTCTCATCCCGTAAAGTATATAACCAGTGAAACAAATTTATATAAATAACAAGTTACATGTATATAATTCAACTAGAAAAATTGAACTTTTGATTTTTCAGGTTTTAATATCTTGGGTTTGGTAAACAAAATAGCTCTCATGATAGTTTTGAATTTATTAAATTTGTGCTGTCCAATACAGTAGCCACTAGCCACATGTAGCTATTTAAATTTAAATTATTTATGGGCGGCCCATGGCTCACTCGGTAGAGTGTGGTGCTGATAACACCCAGGCCATGAGTTCGGATCCCATATAGGGATGGCCGGTTAGCTTACTGGGTGAGCATGGTGCTGACAACACCAAGTCAGGGGTTAAGATCCCCTTACCGGTCATCTTTTTAAAAAATAAAAATAAAAAAATAATAAATTTAAATTATTTAAAATTGGATAAAATTAAAAATTCAGTTTCTTTTTTTTTTTTTTTAATGACTAGTAAGGGGATCTTAACCTTTAGCTCATTGTTGTCAGCACCATGCTCAGCCTGTGAGCTAACCAGCTATCCCTATATAGGATCCGAACCCGCGGCCTTGGTGTTATCAGCACCACACTCTCCTGAGTGAGCCACTGGCAAGCCCTAAAAATTCAGTTTCTTAAATACACTAGCTACATTTCAAATGCCCAAAAGCTACAATAGCTAGTATTGGAGAGTGCAGGTACAGAACATTTTCCTTTGTCTCAGAAAATTCTGTTGAACAGTGCTGATCTACAGAATGCCAAAGAAATCTAGCTATTTATATTAACTCTCCTATGTAAAACGAAGGAACAAATCTTGTGTCTACCTACGGCTGTCCAGTAAACCCCAAAGATATTTTAGCCATAAAAGACATCTTAATAGTTTCATGATTAGTTGGAACACAAACATTTACTTTTTCATTCTTAAAGATTATGAAAACAATTTCAAACAAATAAAACCAGTATATGCTAGTATAGGAAACACATGGTTTAGACTGATTAGGCTTTCTATGAGAAAATAAACCAAGTCTTGCATAAACTAGACCGTTATGCTAAAATTTTTACACTGTGAAAAAATCGGGAAAGTCATCATATAAACGTGGTCTCAGGCGGGCCTGTGGCTCACTTGGGAGAGTGTGGTGCTGATAACACCAAGGCCACGGGTTCAGATCCTATATAGGGATGGCCAGTTAGCTCACTGGCTGAGCGTGGTGCTCACAACACCAAGCCAAGGGTTGAGATCCCCTTACTGGTCATCTTTTTAAAAAAAAAAAAAATAGGGCCGGCCGGTGGCGCACTGCTACAGTGCGCCGCTTGGGAAGCATGGCAGAGCT
Source organism: Galeopterus variegatus (assembly GCF_000696425.1). Classification (NCBI taxonomy): domain Eukaryota; kingdom Metazoa; phylum Chordata; class Mammalia; order Dermoptera; family Cynocephalidae; genus Galeopterus; species Galeopterus variegatus. The sequence continues at coordinate 37,393 of NW_007730284.1, read as the reverse complement.
CCCGCCGAGGGTTCGGACCCCACAT
>NW_007730284.1:32856-36402 GCF_000696425.1 Galeopterus variegatus | reverse complement strand
CGAGGCGCGGGGGCAACACCGAGGGTTGCGATCCCGTTGCCGGTCCCGGTCCGGTGCGGGCGCGACACTGAGGGTTGCGATCCGTTGCCGGTCATGAAAAAAAAAAAGACAAAAAGACAAAAAAAAAAAAAATAAATAAATAAATAAATAAATAAAATAAAATAAAATAAATAAATAAATAAACGTGGTCTATTTTCCAAGGATTTACCTTGATTAGAAATATTGTTTGAGGGCCGGCCCGTGGCTCACTCGGTAGAGTGCGGTGCTAATAACACCAAGGCCCCGGGTTCGGATCCCACATAGGGATGGCCGGTTCGCTCACTGGCTGAGCGTGGTGCTGACAACACCAAGTCAAGGGTTAAGATCCCCTTACCGGTCATCTTTTTTAAAAAAAAAAAAAAAAAAGAAATATTGTTTGAAAATTTCCCCTTTTTACACTTATGTAAAAACCGTTAACACTTTGAATTGCTGAAAGCACTGAATATTTGTAACACAATAACCAAGGTCGCTAACCCAAGCCTTTTTTCCTTTTCTGAGGTGCAGTCACACAGAAATAGTTTTATTAGAAAATCCAAAACATTTAAAACAATGGAAACTAATTTCGTTTCTTTTTGGAAATTCTTGATTTATTTTAAATAAGGGCTCAGAACTTTCCATAAACCAATTTGCACAAAAAATAATCTGATTCATGAAAGTTCTCCTAGTGTTAGAGCTGTCTACCTAGTCTTATTAGCCCAGAGTGCACACAAATGACAGATTGTCTGGCCAACTCAATCCATCATAGGACTGAGCTACTTTCCCTTGTGGTGAGGGGTGTTAAGTGTTTTGAGCTTTGGAGTCCCCATTCTGACACAGAAGACAGAAGGGATCCCTTCTAGAGCTGAAAAGTAGACTGCAGCAAGCTCAGAAAAAGAAATGATTGTTATTCTTCTTGTGAAAAATCACAAACAGACAACAAACCAAGACTGAAATCTCAGTTGACAAACTTGAGAGTTGAAACAGTCTCACAGGAGCCTGCTGGAATTATAAAAAAGTCACAAGATATAGTAACTCAGACACCATTGGTTAAAAAAAATACACTCAGGGAAGGCTCGATTAGAGCAATCTGAGCTCTGTCAGCACTGTACCAATCATACACAGGGTGGGGCCTCCAGAAGACCAAACCTGAGCACACATGGGCAGAAAGTGCACCTTTTGGTTTAGAAGTCTAGCAACACTGTCCCAGGAGTGAGGCTCATCAAAGCAATTTCGTTGGGACCTCCAGACTGCCAAAGAAGAAAAAAACAACCCCCAGAGTTGGAGGAAATACAAAGCTGAATCTGTTAGCTTGCTGGGTGAGAGAACACCCACCTGTGAAGAAACTCATTGAGTAGTTCCCTAAGAAAGAGAAATTCATCTGTGTTCATCAAGGATATTGGCCTGTAGTTTTCTTTTTTTGTTGTGTCTGTCTGATTTTGGTATCAGGGTTATGTTGGCCTCATAGAATGAGCTTGGGAAATGGGCTCTGTTTCAATTTTTTGGAATCGTTTGAAAAAGATTGGTATTAATTCTTCAAAGCCTTGGTAGAATTCAGCAGTGAAGCCATCTGGTCCTGGGTTTTTCTTTGTTGGGAGATTGATGATTACTGCTTCAGTCTCATTGCTTCTTATTGGTATGTTCGAGTTTTCTGTTTCTTCTCAGTTCAGTCTTGGTAGATTGTTTGTGTCTAGAAATTTATTCATTGCCTCCAGATTTTCAAATTTGTTGGTGTATAGTTGTTTATAATAGTCTCTAATGATTCTTTGTGTATCTGTGGTATCGGTTATAATGTCTTTTTCATTTCTGATTTTTGTTATTTGGGTCTTGTCATTTTTTTAGTTAGTTTAGCTAATGGTTTGTCTATTTTGTTTATCTTTGCAAAAAAAAAAAACCTTTTGTTTTGTTGATCTTTTGATCTAGTTCATTAGTTCTGCTCTAATCTTAATTATTTCTTTTTGTCTACTAATATTGGGACTGGATCATTATTGTTTTTCTGATTTATTTGAGGTCTTCTATTCTTTTGATGTAATCATTTATTGCAATAAACTTCCCTCTTACTACTGCTTTTGAGGTATCACATAGGTTTTGGTATGATGTGCCTTTATGTTCATTAGTTTCAAGATATTTTTTGATTTCCTGTTTAATTTCTTCTTGTACCTATAGATAGTTCAGAGCATGTTGTTTAATTTTCATGTATTTGTATAGTTTCCAGAGTTTCACTTGTTACTGTTTTCTAGTTTTAATCTATTGTGGTCTGAAAAGATACTTGAAATGATTTCAATTTTTAAAATTTGTAGCAACTTGATTTATGACCTAATGTGGTCTATCCTGGAGAACGTTCCATGTGCTGGTGAGAAAAATGTAAATTCTGTAGTTACTGGATGAAATGTTTTTTGTAGTTATCTGCCAAGTCTAATTGGTCTAAAGTGTAGTTTAAAACCTGTGTTTCTTTGTTGATTTGTTGCATAGTTGATCTGTCCAATGTTGAGAGAGGAGTGTCTAGGTCCCCAACTATTATTCTATTAGGGTCTATCTCTTTCTTTAGGTCTAATAGTGTTTGCTTTATATATCTGGGTGCTCCAACATTGGGTACATAGATATTTTAAAATGTTATATCCTCTTGCTGGATAGATCCCTTTATCATTATGTAATAACTTTCTTTGTCTCTTTTTACAGTTTTTGGTTTAAAGTCTATTTTATCTGATATAAGAATAGATACCCCTGCTCGTTTTGGGTTTCCATTTGCATGGTATATCTTTTTCCATCCCTTCACTATTAGTCTGTGTGAGTCTTTACACAGAAGAATGCAGAATAATGAAGATAGATCCCTATTTCTCACCACACACAAAAATCAACCAAAATGGATTAAAGACTTAAATATAAGACCTGGAACTATAAAACTCCTAGAAGAATACATAGGTAAAACACTTCAGGATGTAGGACTGGGCAAAGACTTTATGGCAAACACCTCAAAAGCACAGGCAACACAAGAAAAAATAAACAAATGGGATGATATCAAACTAGAAAGCTTCTGCATAGCAAAGGAAACAATCAACAGAGTAAAAGACAACCTGCAAAATGGGAGAAAATATTTGCAAACTCTACATCCAGCAAGGGATTAACACAACCTTTTTTTTTGGGCAGCTGGCTGTAGAGGATTCATAAAGCAAATGTATTTCACAGGGCCTGGTTTTCCAAAGTCTTGCAGTTTCAGATATTGACCTTGCAAAGGACAGGAAATTTTCCTCAGGCTCTAAAGTCTCTGGTGTAACATAAAGATTTGTAACATAGCAAGGTTGCTGGCTCAAAGACAGGCTGGTTACTGATTGATATGTAAAGTTACTGGGAAGCTGCTACAGGGAGAAGGAATGTTTGCTAGATCAAGCTTTTGTTGGTGGATCACTTAATTGTTTAAGGGAATGTCATCTGACTTGTTTTTACTGAATGTTACCAGCTTCTCTTGTTCAACTTGTTAAACGGTACTTAGCAAAAACCCCACCTATGTCACTTCCTGTAACTTCTTGGTCT
>NW_007730284.1:27942-31856 GCF_000696425.1 Galeopterus variegatus | reverse complement strand
GATATGTAAAGTTACTGGGAAGCTGCTACAGGGAGAAGGAATGTTTGCTAGATCAAGCTTTTGTTGGTGGATCACTTAATTGTTTAAGGGAATGTCATCTGACTTGTTTTTACTGAATGTTACCAGCTTCTCTTCTTAAACTTGTTAAACGGTACTTAGCAAAAACCCCACCTATGTCACTTCCTGTAACTTCTTGGTCTGGAGAATAAATGCAGAAAGAGAACCCCAATTTGGGGTTATTTTCCAAAGAAGGAATGCCTCTCTCTTGAGGGTTCTGGGGAAGTTAACCACTTTGGGGCTTCTCACTGCTCAGAAGAGATGGGCTTTGAGTAATCCTTTGCAGCTCTGTCACCCAGGGGAAGAGAGGTGACAAATCTATGGGGGGCAAAGCAACAACTGGCTGGTAAGGGTATCAGAACCCTTGACCTTGGTGTTATCAGCACCACACTCTAACCAAGTGAACTAACCGCTGATAAGGGATTAATTTCCACAATGTACAAGGAACTCAAACAACCTAACAGTAAAAAAAACAAATAATCTGATTGAAAATGAGCAACAGAGATGAATAGACATTTCTCAAAAGAAGACATACAAATGGCCAACAGAAAAAAATGCTCAACATCACTAATCATTAGGGAAATGCAAATCAAAACCACATTGAAATATCATCTCACCCCATTGAGACTGTCTCAAAAAGACAGAGAATAACATTATCAAAAACACAGAATTGGGCCAGCCCGTGACTCACTTGGGAAAGTGTAGTGCTAACAACACCAAGTTAAGGGTTAAGATCCCCTTACCAGTCATCTTTAAAAAAAAAAAAAAAAAAAGACAGAATAACAAATTATCAAAAAGACAGAGAATAACAAATGCTGGCAAGGATGTGGAGAAAGGGGAACTCTTCTACACTGTTTGTTGGACTGTAAATTAGTGCAGCCATTACGGAAAACAGTTTGGAGGTTTCTCAAACAACTACAGATAGAACTACCATACAATCCAGTAATCCCACTGCTGGGTATATACTCAAAGGAATGGAAATCATCATGTTTATCTGCACTTCCATGTTTATCATAGCTCTATTTACAATATCCAAGAGTTGGAACCAACCTAAATGTCCATCGATAGACAACTGGATAAGGAAAATGTGGCATATATACACACTGGAATACTACTCAGCCATAAAAGAGAATGAAATACTGCCATTCATAGCAGCATGGATGAGCTTGAAGATAAGCCAGGCACAGAAAGAGAAATACCGCATGTCCTCACTCATAGTGGGAGCTAAAAAAAAAATGAATGAAAAAGAAAAAACGAAAGAATAAAAGAAAGAAAGAAAGAATAATCACAATAATACATTGAACTTTTAGAAGGAGAGTTCAGAACTGTGGTTACTAGAGGTGGGAAATTGGGAAAGGGTTAATGAGAAATTGGTTAATGGACACAAAGAATGATTACGTTTTGTAATGATGCACATGCTACTTGTTATGATTTGATCATCACACACTGTATACAGGTATTGATATTCAACTCAGTACCTCACAAACATGTATAATCAATTATATTTAAATAAAAAAAGAAAAAGGAAGAAAAGTCCGGGATTTTTAAGGGCTAAAAAAATGGGTATGCTGAGTTAGCATTGAAAACTANATACCGCATGTCCTCACTCATAGTGGGAGCTAAAAAAAAAATGAATGAAAAAGAAAAAACGAAAGAATAAAAGAAAGAAAGAAAGAATAATCACAATAATACATTGAACTTTTAGAAGGAGAGTTCAGAACTGTGGTTACTAGAGGTGGGAAATTGGGAAAGGGTTAATGAGAAATTGGTTAATGGACACAAAGAATGATTACGTTTTGTAATGATGCACATGCTACTTGTTATGATTTGATCATCACACACTGTATACAGGTATTGATATTCAACTCAGTACCTCACAAACATGTATAATCAATTATATTTCAATAAAAAAAGAAAAAGGAAGAAAAGTCCGGGATTTTTAAGGGCTAAAAAAATGGGTATGCTGAGTTAGCATTGAAAACTAACACCCTGGAGAGGACCAAATGAGTCCATAGGTCTGCACTCAAGTGGTAAAGCAATTCCTATTGTCTGTAGGTAAGTTAGATCCTGCAAGGATTTAGTGTACAAGTCAAAGCTCATGGTCCTTTATCAGCTTTAATTAATTAATACCAATAGTGGTGAAACACAACATTTGGTTTTGTAATCTCCTGGGCCAGAGCCACTGCATGTGGCAATTTTTCTTTTACGCATTTGAGACAGTCATAATCATTTGATGACTCATGGTCGTCAGTTCACATTGACTACCACCAATCCTCCGTGGTTCTGTCTGCAAGGTTCCCTTCAAGCCCAGACACCCTGCCGCTTGAGGGACAATTACTCTTTGCTGGGCCTAGGACCAGGCAGCCATTTTCCTTGAAGCCTCCAGTTCCCATTGGGTGCTTCTCAGTATCCCAGCGCTACACACACATACACAGAATTATCTCTTTTCAATCTGTGGGAAATCCCTTTCTCTTTCTTCCTATTTCCTTTATAGGCCCCCATCCCATTGCTTTCAAAGCAATACTCCCATCTTGTTATCCTTCGGACATTTGGGTGTGGGGGTGGGGCATCGTAGGGAGAGGAAAGTCCTGTTGCTAAATTCTGCCTCTACCTTACCTCAAACCAATACCCAGCAGTATCCACTTATTTACATATCTGCCTTCTTCCCGAGTGGCCTGTGGACTGGCTGTTGTTAAGAGCTGGCCCTGTGAGTAGTTTATGTTCCATTTCCTCTCCTTATTGTGGAAAATCTACTAGGCCCCGAGTAGCCTGGTTTGGCCCCAGGTTACCCAGAGCACTCTACTGTGTAGGCAGGTCCTCTCCAAGTTCCAATCTTGTCTCCTAACCTTTCTTTATGCTCTCCATCAAAGCTTAACTTTTCCTTCTTCTGAATCAGCCCTTCTCAATGGGTGGTTCCGGGAGCATCAGTATCATGTGGGAACTGCTTACAAATGCAAATTCTCATGCCTCACTCCAGACCCACTGAATTAGAAACTTGGGGCAGGGCCCAGCACTTTATTTTATTTTTGATGGCTAGCCGGTATTAGGGGCAACATTCTGTTTTAATAACCCCTTCAAGTGATTCTGATGAGTGTTCAAGATCAAGAATCACTGCTCCAAATCAGTGCTACCAAAATGTGGCCCTGATACCCGCTGCATCAGCTATACCTGAGAGCTTGCTGGAAATGTAAATTCATGGGCCTCAAGCCAGAACTCTTAATCAGAATCTCTGGGGTGTGGCCCAGGAATCTGTGACTTAACAAGCTTTTCCAGGTGAGTCTTCATACATTCAAGTTTGAGAATCACTGCTCTGAATTTCCCAGGGTTCACCTCTCTGGTTTTTAATGCAATAAAGTGATAAAAAGCTCATAAGTGGAACAGAGCAGACTACACCTCAGCTTTTGATCCTTTCTCTCCTTAGAGGCAACGCAAGTGCATTTAAACCTGTGGATTTCTACTGGATCTTTTTCTTTTTGTGTGTGTGGGGGTGCTTTTTTAAAATTGACACATAATAATTGTTTGTACATAATATGGGGAGGGAGTTGGCTGATTAGCTCAGTTAGTTAGAGCACGGTGTTATAACACCAAGGTCAAGGGCTTGGATCTCCATACTGGCCAACCACCAAAAAAAACCCCTATATTTATGGTGTATGTTGTGGTATTTCAATACATGTGTACAATGTGTAATTATCAAATCCAGTTAATTAACATATTTATCATCTCTAACATTTATCATGTCTTTGTGTTGGGAACATTTAAAATCCTTTCTTTCTAGCTAATTAAAAGTTATGCGATATGGGCCGGCCCGGTGGCGCACTGCTACAGTGCACTGCTTGGGAGCGTGGCGGCGCTCCCGC
>NW_007730284.1:26661-27116 GCF_000696425.1 Galeopterus variegatus | reverse complement strand
TTTTCTATCTGTTAACCAACCTCCTACTATCCCTTCTTCCCACTACCCTTTCCAGCCTCTGTTAATCTCTATTCTACTTTCCACTTCTTGCAATCATCTTTCTTAGCTTTTACATATGAGTGAGGACGTGGTATTTCTCTTTCTGTTCCTGGCTTATTTCACTTAACTTAATGTCCTCCAAGCTCATCCATGCTGCCGCAAATGACAGAATTTTATTCTTTTTTATGGCTGAATAATATTCCATTGTGTATATATACCACATTTTCTTTATCCAGTCATCTGTTCATTGGCACTTAGGTTTATTTCGTATCTTGACTATTGTGAATAGTGTTGCAATAAACATGAGAGTGCAGATATCTCTTTAATATACTGACTTCCTTTCCTTTGTATATATACCCTGTAGTGGGATTACTGGATCATATTGTAGTTCTAGTTCTAGTTGTTTTTTTTTTTTT
>NW_007730284.1:25696-26254 GCF_000696425.1 Galeopterus variegatus | reverse complement strand
TATTCAGCTCATTTGCCTATTTTGTTTTTTTGCTGTTGAGTTGTTTGGGCTCCTTGTATATTCTGGATATAAATCCCCTCCCATTCTGCAGGTTGTCTCTTCACTCTGTTGATTGTTTCCTTTGCTGTGCAGAAGGTTTTTAGTTTGATATAATACCATTTGTCTATTTTTTCTTTTGTTGCCTATGCTTTTGAGGTCTTTGCCATAAAGTCTTTACCCAGACCAATGCCTTGAAGTGTTTCCCCTATGTTTTCTTCAAGTAGTTTCATAGTTTGGGGTATTACATTTAAGTCTTTAATCCATTTTGACTTGATTTTTGTATGTGGTGAGCGATAGGGGTCTAGTTTAATTCTGCATATGGATATCCAGTTTTCTTGGTACCATTTATTGAAGAGACTGTCCTTTCCCCAGAGGATATTCTTGGTGCCTTTGTTGAAAATCAATTGGCTGTGAATATGTGGCTTTATTTCTGGATTCTCTTATCTGTTCCATTGGTCTGTGCATGTTTTTCTGCCAGTATCATACTGTTTTAGTTACCATAACTTTGTAGTATATTTT
>NW_007730284.1:25272-25579 GCF_000696425.1 Galeopterus variegatus | reverse complement strand
TTTATTTATTTTTTTAAATTTAATTTTATTTTGTCCATATACAATGTGGTTGATTATTGTGGCCAATTATCAAAACCTCCCTCCCTCCTCCCTGACTTGTAGAAATTGTTTTTTCTATTGGTGTGAAGAATGTCATTGGTATTTTGATAGGGATTGCATTAAATTTGTAGACTGGTTTTGGTAGTATTGTCATTAAAGAGGAGAGAATTCTTCCAAATTCATTCTACAAGTCCTGATATCTAGAGTTTCCTGATCTAGAATTTCTCTCTCTTTTTTTTTTTTTTTTAAAGATGACCAGTAAGGGGAT
>NW_007730284.1:21935-25009 GCF_000696425.1 Galeopterus variegatus | reverse complement strand
ACCCTTGGCCTTGGTGTTATCAGCACCGCACTCTCCTGAGTGAGCCACAGGGCCGGCCCCTAGAATTTCTCTGATACCAAAACCATACAGCAAAATGTATGGATTTCTGGGATAACAAGTGGTCTTTATATTCTCCATTATACTTTTATATTATTTCTAAATTTCTAACATAAACAAATAATATTTTATAACTGAAAATATCCAAACTCCATATATCATTGTAAAAATACTTCAAGTGAAAATTAAATTAAAAATTCTAGTGAAATATGGCAGATGAATCACCAGAATTTAAGTCTACTTCCTACTTGAAACATTACTAAAAGTTAACAAAAGGATCACAACAGGCATAAATCCAAAAGACAAAGAAATGGGGGAAAGAAGATGACAATAGATCAGAAATGTCCACAAAATTAAGGATGCCAAAAAGCAAAAGACAAGAGATAACCAGCATTACATAGAGAAAGCTGGGACATAAGGCTGGTGGGGGGCCTGGAAGGTGGGTGAGTCTGAGCAGCCAGACAGGAATAGGAGGCAACAGGCAAGGGGAAGGGTTGCTGGTGCTGACAATAAGATTGGCTTAAGTTTGTATAAAAGCGGGTTATACCCCATAGAACAATGCCTGACATAAGTGTTTAATAAATATTTGTTAATGAATGGGCGAATGGGTAAAGGAGTGGCTTTTTTGAACTGAGACTTTTCTGGCTGCCCACTTAGAGAACTTTTCCACTTGGAGGCATTCATTCTGTGTCCCCCAGACGAGGCGGAAGCCAGCATTGTGGCACTGGAGTGTGGGAGCTAAATGCACTGCACCCTGTCCTCAGTGCAAGTCCTCCCTTAGTGCAGTTGCTGCCTCTCCCTGCACAGATGCAGGATGGCTAGGACAGAAGAAGAGAGGGGAATGTGCAGGGAAGGGGACCAAAGTGGGGGCTTGGCAGGCTGCAACTTCTGTGCCAACCTTGCCATGTCACCTTTCCCTAAGTCCAATTGCACAGAGGCCTGAGCAGCTGTGGAAGCCCCCAGAGCAGTATAGCACTCCCCAACTCTCTCCCTCGCCTGCTGCAAGAACTGACCTCCCTCATGCCTAGCTAGGGCATGACTGCCTCAGGGACTCAGGACCTGCACTACGCCAAGGGCCACTTGTCCTGGTGGGTGAGTTTCACAGACCCCTGGCATCTCACACCCAGTCCCACTTCTACCTAGGACCCACCATATTAAACACTAACTGTCCTTAATTTACATTAAAGTCCTCTCAGCCAGCCTGCAAGGAAAAACCATTATTCCCTTCCTCCAAGGAAATGGAGGCTCTGAGAAGCTAAGTAACACCCCCAGGCCAATCTCTGCACCCAGACCTGTGTGAAGATCTGTCCAAGCACTTTCCTCTGATTTCACAAAGACTGATTGTGGCTTCCTCTAGGCAGGGTGCTGGCTAGCCCTGGGGACACTATTAGGGCTCATGGCCAGCACCAGCACAGCCATGTTAATCAATCTTCCACCCTCTACCCCCTTGCTTTCCGAGAAAAACTGAAATTTGTGCAAAACAGATTCTTATGCAAAAATGACCACCCAATGCCCCTCCTCTAATTCAAACTGTATAAAACCTTTTTAGTCTGTACAGGGGTGGGAGCTGATGTGACTCAGTCTCCCCTCCACACTGGTGGAATAAAGCTTCTTGGCTGAAATAGCACCTGGCTCAAGTCTCCCTTTTCTCCATCTCGCCAAACCTAACAGACATTTGAAGATATATGGGCTTCATTTTCTTCCTTCCAGAAGTTTAATTATCTTGGGAGAAATTGGAGAGTGACCAAGTGGCCACAGAGCATGAGTCAGATAGGGTCCTGTTGTGGAAGCACAAAGGAGGGAGAGACAAGCACAGGTAGGGGTGGCAGAGGGAGATCAGGGCTCTTCCTCAGGAAGGAGGCATATAGTGGATTGAATTATGTCCCCCAAAACTCACTGAAGCTTGAATCGTGTCCCCCAGGTTTTATGTATTAGAAAATTGCCCACCACTGTGACTGTTAAGAGGGTGGGAAATCCTATTATGGTAATTGTGGCGCTACAGCTAATGTTGGAATGCTGCCATGACTACAGCCAGTTGTAGAGCTAGGGATGGGTCTGGAGCTCACAGACCCCTCAAGCCTGTTGTCCAGACTGGGTCACAAACCCTTCACATGCCAGGCCGGGTCACCGGACCCCTTACATGCAGGTCTATGAGCTGAGTAACCAGCAAACAGATCCTTGGAAGCCATTGGTTGGAAAGCATGGCTGCAGGCTGGGCTGACGCCCAAGGGGCATGCCAGCCAAACTGCAGCACCACGCATGCACACTAACTCCACCCACGCCCAACTTATTTGCTCACAGAGAATGCTGCAGCACCCCCAACCTGCCCCAAGGCAATGGAGCCTGATCAAACTATTCTATTTTCCCAACAGTAATAGAAAGGTGGGACCTTGAAGAGGTGATTGGATTGTAGAGCCACACAGTAGTGAATGGGTGAATAATGGTCGTCTGGGGTGTGGTTTTGGGGGCTTTAAAAGGAGAGTGAATGAGGAGGGTAGTCTCTCTCTGCTCTCTCTGCTTCTACCATCTTTTAATGTGAGACCCCTGGGTCACTGTCGCCACCACCAGATGGACTTTGGACTTCCCAGCCTCAGAAACTGTAAGCAATAAATTTCTTTTTTTATAAATCACCCAGTTCAATGGATTTTGTTGTAAGCATCAGGAACAGACTAATACAGGCATTTGTGCTGATTCTTGTGAGAAAGAAGGTCTCTCTCTGTGTAGGCAGTTTGGAAAGGAAGCAGGCCCGGTATCGGGGGCCATGTGTCTGTCACGATCATCAGGGACACGCTGGTAGGCAGCCTTGAAGGCCAAGGTGCTGGTGAGGGTGAGGGCTCCCCTTAGGTAGCATGTGTAGCAGCATATGCAGGAAGGCTTCCAGAGGCAGAGTCTGGGGTGGAGAATCAGGCGAGGACGTGAAGGTATTGGGCCAGAGACCAGGGCTGGGTAGTGGGAACAGTAGGGAAGGCACATTGAAAGGACACTGCTGGGGGGAAAGCAGAGGGCTGGGTATGGAG
>NW_007730284.1:15575-21554 GCF_000696425.1 Galeopterus variegatus | reverse complement strand
TTGGTGTTATCAGCACCGCACTCTACGGAGTGAGCCACGGGCCGGCCCCATGCACTCTCCTTTTAAAGCCAATGGAACCACACCTATGACTACCATTAAACCATCAAATGGATTAATCCATTCACTATTGCATGATCCTCACAATCTAATCTAATCCTCTTCTAGGCCCCACCTCTTAATTACCATAACAGGAGTTTCCACCCTCAACAGTTACAGTAGGGATTAAGCTTCAGTGAGCTTGAGGGGACATTCAGTTCACAGCAGTGAACAAACTGTAGTAATCCATGCAATGGAATACTATTTAGCAATTAAAAAGAGTGAATTGCTGATATACACAACATAGATAAATCTCAGAAATATATTGAATGAAAGAAATTAGACATAGAAGACTACGTATTGTATTTACATGAAGTTATAGAAAAGGCAAAACCATTGTTTCAGAAAGCTGATTAGTGGTTACCCAGAGCCAGGAATGGAGGAAGGAGATTTACTGCAAAGGGGCAAGAAGGAAATTTTTGGAGTGATGATGGTTTTACAACCATATGTGTTTGTTGAAACTCATTGAATTTTTTATCTAAAATTGATAAATTTTGCTGTATGTAAATTATACCTAAATAAAGCTGATTTAAAAAGTAAATAAAGTCATATAATAATGAAAAAAAAAAAAACCCACAGGTTTAAGAAATGATGGAGCATGGCAGGATATGAAAACTGAAGATAGGGAGCTCTGTAGGGGTCAAGTTCTATCTAATGATGGGCTGTGTTTAGCATGGTGTGGGGAGAGCCTAGCAGATTATTCTTCCAAGGCTGTGGTTCTTAAACATAGGTGGGTATCAGGAGAGCTTGGGGAACTTGGCAAAAATACAAAGGCCCAGGCCCTATCCTACTGCAGTGTGCTTGGGCCTCTGTGTTCTTTGCTAGGCTCCTTATTAGGCTGTAGGCATATTGGACTTGACTTGTTTCATCAGACTCACCCTCCTCAGAGCTTTACATGCCTTCTTTCCTCTCCTATAATGCTGAGCACCTTTCTGCCCCTGGAATTGGGTTAAGTCCACCTGTTATACACCCATGGCTTACTGTACTTGCTTTTTGTAACAGACGTTACTTTTATAATTGCTTGTTTGGTATCTGCTTTCTTTACTGGACGGTAAGATCTGTGAGGACAGGGACCAGGTCACCAATGCTTGCAATGGTAACTGACACACTGTTAATATATCTGTTCTCTGACCAGGGTCCTGCAGAGATGGCCAGGGTCCTTGGGGAGGTTGAGGTCAAGACCGTAGCCCTGTGGGTGGAGCTCCAAATCAGCCCTACCCTTTCAAAACAGAACAGCTGCACATATAGATTGGTCTAGTAGACTCCTCTTCTCAGTAACAATGCAGGTGGGTAATGGGTTTCCCTGGTAAACTAAGCTTTGAAACAAATACAGGTGTGGGTTTTTTCCTCCAAAGTGTAGGCTTTCTCCATGTGTTTTGACTTGGGTCCTTGGGAGTTGCCTCCCCAGCTATGACCTTTGGCAAGACCATGGTGCAGTGTCCTAAGCTCTGACTCTTCTGTCTATGATTCTTTGTCAAAATGAGGAGCAAAAATTAAAACTACAATGAGATATCACTAAGCAACCATGAGAATAGCTAAAATTAAAAATTCTGACTATACCAAATATTGGCAAGGATGTAGAGCAACTGGGATTCTCATACATTGCTGTTGGAAATCGGTTGGCAGGTTACTATAAAGTTCGAACATATTTATATAATCCAGAGATCCCCCTCCTAGGTATTCAAAGCCTTGTATGTGAATATAGTGCTTTATTAATGATAGTATAAAACTGGAAACAATGAAATGTCCATCAGCTGGGGAATGGACACACTGCTTCATTCACTCAGTGGGATACTACCCAGCAATAAAAAGAACAAACACTGACACATGGATGATCTCAAAAGCATTATGTTCTGTGAAACAAACAAAAATGAGTTCATGATGTATGAGTCCATTCATATGAAATAATAGAATAGGAAGACTATAGGACCAGTAATGAGATCAGTGGTTACCTGGAACCAGAAGTCTAGGTAGGAGGTTGGCTACAAAGGAGCATGAGGGAACATTTGGGATGATGGGAATATTCTGTATCTTGATTGTGGTGCTAAGTGCGTAAGTATGTATGTGCAATTTGTCAAAACTCATTCAGTGATATACTTAAAATTTAAAAAATAAAATAAAATTTTATTGCATGTAAACTATATTTCAAATAAAGCTAGTTTTTAAAAATGAGGGACAAAGACAGTAAATGCTTTGGGAATACCAAGAAGGGAAATCAACTTACAATTTTTTTCCCTACTTAAATTTTAAAATTTGCTATTCTTTAATATAAATGGGAGGAGGTGGCAGAAAGTAGAAGATAGGGTTTTGGTCCAACAGACTCAGGGAATGCTTCCTTGCCTGTACAATAGCTCTGTGGCCTAGAACCACTTGCTTAGCCTGTCTGAGCCTCAGTTTGCTTGTCTGTAGGATACTTTTGCCTTAAAATAAACAAAACTCATAGTCACAAGTATATCAAAGCTTCTCCCAGTACGTGGTATGTAGTTTAAGTAACGTCCAGGCTCCCCAGCAGCAAGTTCCATAAATAAAGTGATATTAAAGTCTATCTTGTTTTTAAGGAACACATGGGAGGCTTCAATGCATTGGAAAGCAGGACAAACTTTTAATCCCTGAAAACGTGGTTTTAGGAAGGAAAAATAAAGAAAGTCTTTGCCACTGGGCTTGTGTTGCCTGCTTAAAGGATCTGGCCGCTGAATAAATGTAAGGTTATTTTGACATCGGAGAAAGCCCTCGCTTCCTGACACATGTAGCATCTGGGTGGAATAATTAATTGCAAGCCTGCACCCTCTGTGCAAGTGACTTTTATGGCCTCCCACCCCCGGTTGTTAAAATGAAGGGTCAACATCCCTGCCGGTTAGTGGGAAATTCTTCACTGGCACATACCTGCTCGGTGATTTGTTAGCCATTTTTCCATCTAGCAGGCAGCTGCGGGTAATGTTTAACCAGAAAAAAAGGCTAAATTATGCAAGACATGTTTACAATGTAAAGGGGTGGGGGGAGAACTGCCCCACTGGCCACACTGAGGGTGGCAAGAGTATGTATGCGCTTCCTTGCATTTTACTAGGAAAACAGGTGCCAAAACACCCCCCATGGGCTTCTGAGAGCCCTTGCTCTCAGCTTGCTGAGACTTTTGGAAGCTGTTTAAAGGCAGCAACACCTGCTAATAGGAACACACAAAGAGTGAGGTTTCTATTTCCTGAGTTCATTGGGATGAAAGGAATGTTCTGCAGCCCCCTATAGCCCCTGCACTGTGACCATGTCAGCCTGGAAGGACCAAGGATGGCTTTGGCAGCTTGCTTCTTTCCCAACATTGCTTGCCAGCTCATCTCTGATAGTATAATTTCCTGTGCTATTTGTTATGATAAGTCTTCATTCTTTTAAGCCTACAGTTGTTTCAAATCTGCCAGTTTTAAAGAATCTGCTGCTTGCATTAGTCAGGACATTTCTGGTTGCCTCTGATAGAAATCTAATTCAAACTGGTTTCAGGGGGAAAAAGGAAATTATTGGCATAGCTTTCAGAAAAGTCCAGGGATGTCAGCCATGGCTGGATCAAAGGACTCAAAAGGTGTCAGGAATCTGTGTCCTTCCATCTCTTGGTTCAGCTTTCTTTGGAGTCGGCTTGGCTAGAGCTCCTGTGGTGAGGAAAGGGCCACTAGCAGCTCCAGGATTATATGCTAAGAGTTCAGCCCCATGTAAAGAGTGCCTATTCCCAATCTCTCTAGCAAGAATCCTATGGAGGACTCTGATTGCTCAGATTCCATAACATGCCTCTCCCTTGTAGCCACCTACAAGACCTCCTGCTGGGGTCACTCTATTCAAGTCATATGGATTGACAGTTGGGACAGGTAAACTCAAGACAAATTGGGGGGCTAATGCACAAGGGAAGGATGCTGGGCAGCCAAAAGCAATGGACATCTGCCACAGTCCTCTTTCTGTTTCTTAGTTATTTCCTAGCATGGTGTTCTGAATCTTCGGTCTTCTCTAATCCCTACAGTGGCATTGGATAATTTCCCCCTTTGCTTCCTTCCTTCTCAATTAGCTAATTAGGCATTTCTCCCACTTATACTATCACTAGTCGCCCACATACAAACTCTTTACTCCCTTGGCACTTCCGGGGTAGCTATTCTGTGCAGTTGGTTGCCAAGTGTGGAGCAAGGGGTGAGGGTGGGCGCAAGGTTGAGCAAGACACAGTCGAAGGGCAACAAAGTCTGTCCCTTGGCTCCTTGTGGTTCCTGTGTGCCCAGCATTTGTGCCTCAGAAAAGCTCTCTGGATGTTAGACACTGAGCTGTGACAGGGAAGACCCGGTGGTGGTGGTGGTGGGGGTGTAGTCAGGGAGGTACATGACTGTGGCTATTTGCTCTGCACCAGAGAGGAGGCACTGACTGTTTGGGCCAGCTAGTCACAGTTCCCCCCCTCCCCAGGGCAGGCTGGGGAGTTACTTCAGAACTTCTTTTCTAGTGAGGATTGTGGTGGAATCAAATGAAGAAAGACCTCAGCGACTGGCTAATTCAGTACCTTCTCTCCCTGATGCAAATGCCCAGGCTCAGAGAGGGGAAGGGGCTGCAACATGGCAACACAGCAAATTCCTGCATGGCCAGAAGAGGATCCACATCCCTGACTTCCTGCCCATGTCTCCTGCCTCCACCAACACTGGGGCCCAGACTTTATGCAATGTAGGTTTCATTTCCTGGGAGGGAAAAAATTAATCAAGTGAGAGAAGAAATCAAAGGTAATGCTTTTGGTTTAAAAGTGCCATTTCCATAAAAGAAAGATGAGTTTCTGAGAAATATTTCCATTGTATAAATAGGGGGAAATAATAAAATAATAAGTAGCTAGTATTGACTGGAAAAAACAGTGTGTTGGAAGCTAAGATAAGAGATAGAGGTAAACACGGGCACACAGAAGGGGTACCCATAGCAGCCTGCATAGGGCCATGGATAGTTTGCATGTGGCTAGTACCATAGTTCATCAAATCTGAGACACTTCTGGTTTGTAAGATACTCCATTATTTTATGTATCATTAAGAAAGAAAAGACTGTGCAAATTAAGCTCATGGCATGTAGATACCCCCGCCCCCAAGGGAAGAGTAAGAAGAATAAGGGCCAAGGACAAGATAGATCAGAATGGACAGTTAAGGTCAGGCCAGGGATTCACAGAGGAGGAATCATCTATGTTACACAAGTTTGGATGCTGTAGTGGATTGAATTGTGTCCCCCCCCAAACTCCCTGAAGCTTAAGTTGTGTCCCCCAAATTTTATGTATTAGGAACTTATCCCCCACTGTGACTATAAACAGGACGGGAAATCCTATTATGGTAATTGTAAGGTGGGGCCTTGAAGAGGTGATTGAGTTGTAGGACCGTGCAGTAGTGAATGGATTAAAAATGGTGGTCAGTGCATGGTTCTGAGGGCTTTAAAAGAAGAGGAGAGTCTGTCTCTCTGCTCTCTCTGCTTCCACCATCGTGCAATGTGAGACCCCTGGGTCACTGTCGCCACCACTAGATGGACTTTGGACTTCCCAGCCTCAGAAAGTATAAGCAAATAAATGTCGTTTTTCTTTATAGATCACCCAGTTTCAGGTATTTTATAAGCAACATGAACAGACTAAAACAGATGCTAAGCATCAGCAGAGAAGTTTGAGACAGGCTCCCTAATAATAGACCACAAAATTATGGTCTTCTATGAACCTGGGTTCTTGTTGCCTTGTTCCCACCAATGTTTCCTCTCATTCTTAACCTGTTCATGAATGTTTCTTTTTTTTTTTGTCTTTTTCCGTGTCCGGCAACGGATCGCAACCCTCAGTGTTGCCCCCGTACCGGACCGGGGACCGGCAACGGGATCGCAACCCTCGGTGTTGCTCCCGCGCCTCGCTCAGCCAGTGAG